>NW_010105754.1:0-11417 GCF_000699245.1 Pterocles gutturalis | reverse complement strand
GAAGCATGTAGAAGAGTTACAGACCAGCAGCAACTGCTTGAAGGTAATGTCCATAGTGGTGGTGGTTTGGTTTTTGTTTTTTTTTTTTTTCCTGGGGAAAGGGGGAGGCACCAGTGGGTTTAGTCCATGAACTCTTCCCCTTCCCCAATTTCTGGGAGCCTCTTTTCTCTAAACTCACCTAGCAAGGACCTGCCCAGGAGAATTTTCTCTGTTAGGTGCTAGCTTCTACACCCTATTATCTGCACGCTTTCAAACTCCAGACTCAAAATACCAGAAAGCAGCACTTTCCAGGTGCAACTGGCCACCTCTGCAGTTCCCCAGCAGATGGCAACGTTGACCCGACTGTCACTCGCCACCGCCACCATCGCCGTCACCACCACCTGTCCCACCGCCGCCTTCGCGCACCCACAGCCCACTGACCCTCCGGGCGGGGGTCTTGGGAGTAACGCTCACAGCTTGTCGCTGCACGCTACCCGAACCTCTGTGCGTTTGGATTATTAGCATTATTAATGTACAGAGAAGTGATTTTGGCTAATAAGCTAAATAGCAATGTCTGCTTCAGTGATACAGTAAAAGGCGGAAAAGAACTCAGCTTTTGGAAAGAAAAGTACATTCCGACTTTCAAGAGAATAAAAAGTGTCTTTTCAACCGCGTGCAAGGACAATCTCTGGCACTACAGTATTATAGCTGTCATACTACTGCATGCCGCTGTTGTGCAAAATAGTCACCATCTCACAGAAATACCTGGCGTTACTGACAATATTCCTGCTTCTCTCTCTCACCGGTACAATTTGTTTCTCTGAAATCTCAAGAATGCCAGTGACTGATTTGGAAAGTCGGTGAACATCTAACAAGCAGCAAAATGAGGCGGATGTGAAAACAAGTAAAAGGACAGTAAAATAAAAATCACTGACATACAAGAAGAAACTTTATTTTCTTAAACAAAACAAAACAAAAAAACAACCCATAATTGGCAAGCAACACTACCTCCTCCTCCCCGCTTATTTGCAAAATCCATCCCTGGCTAAACACCAAAGCACCGCTCAATAGGCACACTGCTCGAAGTGGAAAGAATCCCCCTCGCATTGCAAGCAACCCTTTGCTACCAAGGACACAAGCAAACACGCTTCATCGGGGCAGTTCCCACCCTGCAGAAAGGTCTGCAGGCACCCGCTGGGTCGAGAAGAGTCACGGCAGCCTTGGCACCCGCATCGCAGCCCTCACCCCCCGAGTACGAGCCAGACTGTGCCCGGAGTGAAGAAACCCCCCAGTGATACCAAGAGCAGTGAAGGGAGTAGCACCAGTATAATCCCATGCTGAGTTAATGCTGAATAATACGGGGATCTCCCGCCCCAAAGAGGATGAGGCTGGCAGATGGTTCAGGTGCTCCTGTTCTCCAGAGGCGAGATGATGCTGCTGAGACCCATGTGGGCAGTACAGGATTTATGAAAGAGAAGTGGAAGCATGCCAGGGACTGAGGTATTTTGTTGTTTTGCCATGTTCCTAGGCTCCTGCCTACTCTTCTTTATGTCAACCCTACTTTTCCATCTCCCCCACCTCCATCTTGCAGCAGCTCCCCGGTGACATCCCATTTGCCTCTTCCCACACAGAGGTTCCCAGTAGCACCATTCTGAGACAATTCAGTGAGCTTCCTGGAGCTGAGTTCACATCTTTAGCATACAGCAGACACTGACATGTAGAACAGATGTACAGGTTAGCTTAGACAAAGAGACACTGTTGTGAATTCGTGGCTATTCACCTGTTCCCTACCAACACAAGCCTGAAGTTTCTTCCTGATTCAGCATCAAAGGGGCTTGAAAATAGTGCAGCAAAAGTGCAGAAAGCTAACCAAAGAAGCAATCAAACCACCATGAGAAAACTTAGTGGAACAAGACAGCCTGTAAGACTCCTTTCAAGCTTGTGCAACTCAACTCTCCACTTGCAATGCTTAAGGTTTTGTACGCAGTGGATCTTTTCCTGTAAGTTTCCATACGTCCTGCAGCACCCCCTGAGAGAAATTCAGCCTCGAGACAGGCAAGCAACAAACCAATGGGTGTTTGTTGGAAGAAAATAAGCAACAGAAGCAATGCAAGGCTGGTGGGACACAAAGGGGAGCTCTACTGTGCAACATCCTGGCACGGACACCAGGAAAAACAGAAAGTGTAGTCAGCAGGTGGATAATCGAATACATATTTTAGCGTACCTGTCCTTCCTTTACGTGATCCAAATTTGGCCCCAAGTAAACACAACTGCTGAGAAATCACTGTAAATGGACTGTGAAATCCGAGTATGAATCTGCCCACATGTGTGCCAACGTTTTTGTCTGGTTAGTCACATGTCAGGTTTTTTGCCAGCTGTACATAGGATACTGTGTTGAACCCACACAACCCAACGCTGCCTTGTGTCAACATTGCTTCTCTCTTCTCTGGTAGGTGGTGCATTGTCTACCTTTTATAAAGAACTTAAACAAAGCCCCATAGAAAGTACACATCATAGTCCTAACCTCAGTACTTTCTCATTTTCCAACGCACAAAAAGATTTTTGTTGCGCAAAACCCCCTGAATCACCGGGTATACAAATAAAGACAAGGGCCTGAATCCCCACCAGCCAAAAGAGGCATACACTTACAGTGAGGCAGCTCTTGGCATTACCCCATCTCGTTTTTAGGCATTCAGCTCAGGGACTGGTATTCAAGTCCAAGTCAGACACCAAACCCCACATCAATAGCACTGGACAGAGCCTGGAACTGTAGTGCTGGAGATCTGCCTGCTCACAGGTGCACTGACGTTCTTCATACCCTGCCTGCAGAGGGGGGGCGGGAAATTGCCAAAGTAGCAAAGAAGTAGCCAAGAAGAATGTTTCTCAAATCTACACTCAGATGTTTCACTAAAAATTATCGTAGTGAGTTTACTACTGATTTAGCCATCTATAGGAGCTTGGGCTCCCTCATAAGCAGAGGCACTTCACTGTCATCTTTCCAATGGTGAAAACCCACCTATGAAATGGCAAACTTTGAGTAACAGGCTGGTAATAGTCACTGCCCTCACTTCCTCTGCACGAAGGACTTCAAACCCACATCCCCCACCCTACAGAAGGGCAACGTAACAACCAGGCGGTCGACTACACTGAGGGTATTTTACTTCTCTTCTGAGCCCACCAGATGAGGAAAAGAGGATGCACATGAGGCTACACCCTCCCCAAAGGGCACGAATCAGGGAGAGAGGAATCCTGCTCTTCATTTGCTTGTAAAACTACATGTTTCTGTTTTAATTACAGCAATCTGACAAGAGCCAGTAATCCACAAATTTTCCCTCTTCCAAAGCCCCATCTCCTCCCTCCACACCAACACGCAGTTTCCCACACACACAAAGCTGCCGCTGAAAACCCAAGAGCTGGTTTTGAAACTGGAGCTCCACAAGTCAGATCAGCCAGAGTGCAAGACACCAGAGTTTTCCAAAAAAAAAAAAAAAAAAAAAAAAAAGTATTTACTACTTACAGACAAGCAATAAAAATACCGTTCAGGCAATTGTTCAAACTGTGAAAAGAGACCGAGTCACACGCTCTTTATTTCTTCCCTTCCCACACGCAGACTCCCCAGCAGATGAAACACAAGAAAACCCCCATTAGTATGCTCAGGAGGTGAAAGCTCAGGTCTGCCAGCCTTTTACCAGGCAACGTGGTCAACATCAACCAGAAAGTGCCAATGCGCAGCCCAGCAGGCTGCATAACGAGGCAGGTTCTGGTGTTTTCCAGTCGTCAGTGCAGGGATCTGTTGTTGTGATGGGTTTGTCCTTGGCTGGGGGCCAAACCACACACCCACTCACCCAACCCCCCCCCACACCTCCACCCGAGGACAGGGGAGAGAATTAAAGGGGTAAAGGGAAAAAAGGACTCGTGGGTTGAGATAAGAACAGTTTAATAACTAAACTACAGAGAGCGACCACCTGGAACGAGATGACCCGGAGCAAAAGAGATCCGGAACCAAAAGGGACAATCTTCCGGAGGGTCCTCACCTCTATCCTGGGCATGACGGGTATGGTATGGGATAGATTATTGGCCACTCTGGGTCTCAGTCCCGAACCTAAGATCAAATCCTGGGCTGGTCTCTGGGGCTGTGCTCCCTCCCAGCTTCTCCTGTTTGCAGACAGCCAGAGAAGCTGAAAGACCTTGGCAGCCGCGTAAACATCACTTTTTATCAGCTTTTCTTCTGAGCACAAACCCAAACACAGCCTCTCGCTAGATGTTATGAAGAAAGTTAACTCTGTCTCAGCTGAACCCAGGACAGTTGTAAAACCCATCGTGGCAAGGCATAATGAACTCCTACAAACACAGCTGGGCTACACAGGGCAGAGCAAATCCGAAGCTGTAAGTGATGCTGAGACCCCTTAGAAAAAGCCTACATGACTACATAAATAAAGGAGGATGTATGAACTGCTTCATACTTTACTCTTCTACGCTTGACCCCACAACTGTGGTGTGTGTGTGGATGTGACTTCCTAGGGTGCTTTTTTCAAAGAGGAAAAAGCAAATGCCAGCCTTCCTCCTTCTACTGTGTCATTTTCCCAGCCATCTGAGGACAGACCACTTTCCCCAGACCTGCTGCCTCCAGCTCTTGTTGTGTTTTAACCCTAACCCAAGGCACAAGAAGCTGGCAGAGAGCACTGGTGGTGCAGGAAAAGCTGTTCCTGCAGCCGCTTCCTACCTCCCTGTCCCAGGAGGCAGCCGTGGCGGCTAACAAAATGATGTGCCCTGCTTCATGCCCTCATTTTAAATACACGGGGCCATGAAAAAGCCTTCAGAAAAAAAAAAACAAACAAACAAACAAACAAACAAAACCAAGAACCAAAAAAACCAACAAACCACTTTCAAATTCATAAGGCCTTTGAGAGTGTGTGCAGATTAACAGATTTCCTTTCTAATCCACCATTTGAACAAATACAGAAAAATTTTCAAGAAACCCAAAAAAGTTGTTATTGGACACAGAAATGCAACAAGTTAAATGTCAAGTTCTTGCTGCAAAGCACAGAGATGTTACAGTTAGACTAGTAACAGTGCCCTGAAATGGGTGCACTTTTTTATCCTTCTCATATTTTACTCTTGAGACTAATGCAACTAGGTATTTTTTTCACTGAAATTTCAAATATATGTATTTTTACCTGATGCACACACACCTCCAAGAGAATTTCATCCCCTCTGGAGGTGGCTTAATGGTTAAAAAAATAGCACCAGGATCTAGGAGACATCATGCAGTCCTAAATATGCAAAATATTTTACCCCCTTTAATCCAGATTAGAGCATAGCCAGTCGATGCTGCAGTACAAATATTCGGCAATGACCACAGCCAACTGCCATGCCAGAAATGTATCAGGCAGAAGAAAACAGAGAGCTGTTCATCTCATGTAAATTTAATGTCAGAATATATTATCTGACTACACTTGACAACTCAGCACGGCTTTGTGCGGAAGATAAAATGCTTTGATTTACAGCATTATAAATGTTTGCTAAATGCCTTAATTGCCCTCTCTTCTTTCCAAGGGGCACTTTATTACTAGCTTACAGGGTGTGCTATGGAAAGCTGATCATTTTTTCCTAATTCCTTCTTGACACTTAAAAAAAAATCTGTATTTTACTAATATTCCTTTGAATAAGAGGAGTGTCTGCTTTGCCTCGGTGTTTGGTGATGAACAGCCGCATCCAGCTCCTTGTTACTATGGCAATATTACGTAGGAGGTACAGCCACAGACTGATGCTTTTATCTTCTCCCTTTGTACTTAGAATATACTCTCTTCCCCTCCTTTATTTTTTGAACAAAACAGCCACAAAAGGGGGGTGGCGAATCATTCAGACAATCAAAACAAAGGTTATTTTATTAACTTTATTGTTATATGAACTGGGGATAAATTGCAGGGCTGTGAGTGAGATATAGACACCAAAGACCTTAAGATATGATCTTGCAAACAAAGTATTTTCTTTCTTTAAACGGGGGAAAAAAAAAAAAAAAAAAAAAAAAAAGCATTAGTGCTTCACTCTGCTTGCTTCTCAAGCAAAACTGAACCCCTTGGGTGTTTTGTAGGACCCAGGCAATGGAAATAGGCTGCTGCATGACTACTAACACCTCCTCTGCATTCACTTGCTTCTAACCAGCAAAAAAAAAAAAAAAAAAAAAAAAAAGGGGTGCAGAGGGAACTCTTCAGGTTGTCAACACGATACAAATAAAGCATTGAGTCCTTCTGGGTGCAGTCAAGATTTATAGCAATTTGCACCCCTTGGCAGATGACTTTTTGTCATCCCTGGTTCTACTCACACTTCAGTACAACCCATTCTTCTTTCTCCTTTGCCCCAGGCAGCCCGCAGTTTTGGCAGCTACACATTCTTAACATAAGTTCCCGTGGCTTTCAGCATTTTTTTAAAAAACTTGCCAGGGGAGGTAGAGATTCACGATTGCCAGGTTTAAGCCTAGGGGTCATTGGTTTACTCTTTCAGAAATTTCATTAAGCCCTTAGAGTGCAGATTCCAAGTAATCCACAAACTGCAGGATTTTTAACTCCTGCTGGTATATAAACCAGAGTTTATTTTGCCATATTGCTGCATACAAATGCAGGAAAAATAACCCCCAGAAACTGATTAATCTTAATTTTGCAGCAAGGCATTTCTCATGGGCAGCAGAGAGAAGCACTATAAAGCCATTTATTTCATAAAAACTAAAGAAAAATAAAACAAAAAAGACACTTCCCAACAGTGAACTGTCAGTATGACCCATAACAAGGTTAGCAGCAGGGATGGGAAAGCCATACCTTGCACAATAAGCTTTCCCAAACATGTCAGGAGCCGAAAACCAGCCCAAAAGGTATGGTAATCATCAAGGTGAATTCAGTGTTTGATATTTCATAGTAATCCCCCCCCCCCGCAATATTGCTAGTTCTAAATTAAAGATATCATGGTGATCACTAACACTATCTGGGTCAGATTATTTCCCCTTTTGACAGAAGCTTGTTGTAAACTCAGTGGGAAATATTAAGAAGCCATGAGATTGAAAGCAGTGGATTAATATTTTCCTTCTCTTTGTAATGTAAAGGAACCACTTGCTAATGGCATCTTGTGCGTTATCCTCCAGCTACATCTGCCAAGCCAAATTATTCCTACCCTAGATCTGTTCAGCGCTTCACATGCTGGCAAAACCATAAATCGAAGGACATATAGTCCCACACAACAGCCTCCCAGAGACATTTATTCAGCTATGTGCTTTTTTTTTTCCTCTTTGTTTTGAAACTTTGTACTGCAGGGGTGAGGGGGAGAAAGGGGAGATGGGTTCAGCGGGCTGTCAGGAACTGTGAAAACTTGTATCTGTGGTTGCCACAGGGGGGGAAAAAAAAAAAAAAGACTGTCTCATGTAAGCACCTATTAAAATGGCTGAATGTCTGTTAAGACCTTCAGATACTAGGCAGTAAGTAAAAAAAAAAAAAAACAACTTGTCAAAGAACATAACCATAATTACTATAGGGATTAAAAAAAAAAAATAATAAAAAGGAAAGCCACAGCTTCTTCCTGAGCGCTATTACCTGTTCCCTGCGGCGGAACGGGTACCTCCCCGCCAGTCGGCTGTCGCGCCCACCGCTGATCGCCGTCCCTCGCCTGTCGGGACGGAGCGCGAAGGGCTCCCGGAGCCCCGGCAGGAGCAGCTGCCGCTCCCGGGGTACCCGCCTTCCCCCCTCCCAGCTCTACCCCAGCCCCTCCCGAGCGCGGTAACAACTTTTGCCCCGTTAATTGCCTTCAGGTGCGTGAAGCAGCCGGTGCCTTTTCTGGAGAAGGTGGTTCTGATCCGCTCCTCCTGACCGCTTGTGTCTGCTCTCAGTGCTCCAGGCGTACGCTGCCTCTGCTCGTTTTGAACTCGAATCGAGGGGTTTGTCGCCGAGGCCGGTGTTCCCTCCAGGGTTGTGCCATTCAGGAAATGTCCTGGCAAAGAAAATACCGCAAATCATTTCCCACCCCCTCGCTCTGTCACTTACCTGACCGGCTGCTGGTGCTGCACTGATGGGGGAAACTCAGGCACCCAAATTAACATTAAAAAAAATATATCGGAATAGCAGAAATTACTACAATGTGCTCTCTTCTGTGCTAATTGCTGAGAAGCTGATAGCTTCCGTGCTAATTTATTTTTATGCTTAATTAGGAACTTCTTTCATTCAAAGCTCAGCTCTTACCAGCACTCAGAAGTGTGATGACAACAGGAAAGATGGTGAAACTACTCCATTCCTTTAGTCAAAGTGCTGAAAGCTGCACACCAGTTGCCCCTCATTTAACAGGTCATTTAACCACCATGTAAAATTGACTCAGGGAGGGGAAATAATTCTCAAATATTTTACACACCCAGCATTTCTATCCAAGATGTGAGCCCTCACAGTACGAATGACCTAAGGCCATTATCTCAAGACATCTTACTGGGAAACACAGACTGGATGGTTTTTGATCTCTCATATTTTATGAAAACAAAACCAAGAAAACTCTAAGCCATGCCACAGCTCTCAAGCCTTCATCATACATTGCAAAGAAGGGGAAAAAATGGACTTAATGTCCTTCTAAAAAAAAAAAACAAAACAAAACAAACACACCAACCTCCAAACATTAACAACCCTTTCAGTGAAATAAAGAGGGACTAAAAGCCCTTATTTCCACTCACTGTTAGGACTGGGAACCAGCTTCTCCTCTGGAAGAAGCTCCTCGCCCACACCACATCCATTCGCTGGCTCGCTCCAGAAGCTGGGTGCGGACCCAAGCCACCCCCCAACTAGCAGGATTGTTGCTCCTGAAGGCAGACACTCTCCCACTCCTCTGGCAGAGCCGGACAGCCCCTGGTGCTGCCCCCCAGCTATGGGGGGGCTCCATGGGGCAGAGCCAGGGAGGGTGGGGGGCTGTGGGACAGCTCATGGGGAATACTGCTCAGCTGGAGAAACATGGGCTTCACCTGTGTCTGGCTTCCCCAGGCTTGCTCAGAAACAGCAGTAAGGCCACACCATCTATTACAAAAAAAAAACAAAAAAAAAAAAACAAAAAAAAAAACACCAAAAAAAACAGAGATGGAGAGACCCAGAATGTGTGGGTTTTTTTTTCTTTTTCCACTGTCAATCATACTGATGTGTTTGGAGGAAGAAGGGAAGCTATCTACCCTGAAGCAAGTATCGATTATTTTAAGCATCCATGGCACCAGCTGCCCATAACTCCCTTTCAGCAGCTGAAAAGGTTATGAGTGGGAGGCTCAGGCTGAGGCACTTTGAAGATGGCTAATATTCTGTAAAAAGCAAACTCAGTAACTACCAGGCTGCTTGTTGGTTCTTTGGGCAAAAGCAGATCTATGCCATCTGAAAAGTGTTCCTGAACACATCTAGCCCGTTCATCAGAACAGAAGAACAGGCTGAGATTGGGGAGGGGGAGCCAGCAGCGGCCCTGCTCCCCCCAGGGAAGCTCTGCTGGCCTTGGCTGAGCCCAGGCACAGCAGAGGGACAGGAAAGGTGCTGTTTCACAGCTTCGCACTTGCATTTTCCCATGGTAGTAACTGTCCTGGCCTGGGCTCACGGCTCAGGCGGAGGAAGGCTCAGGCTGACTGGGGACTGGTGAGACTGGGGTGCTGTGGTAGGATGGGGGGTGCTGCAATGGGAAGTTTTGGTTGTTGGCACTTCAGAGTGCTCTTGCTCTTTCAGCAAGAAAAGGAACCGTGATTAGTTTGTGATATGATGCCTGTTCATATATAAATAAATAATGGATCTTAGATAGCTACACAATTAAATAATAGATCTGAGATAGCCATACTGATGCTGCACAAGGACAAATGCAATGACTGATTTGAGGGCTTTCACTGCTGTCTGAATCTCCACACGCATTTTTGTCTTTTGAAGCCTGTCACTGGGCTCACACGTCCATTATACCACACATTAATGAAGTAAATAAGCGGTTTTATTATATTTAATTTACCTACAATTTTTGGATACTAAAATCAATCCGTTTTCTTTTTACCTGAAAAAAAATATCAAGAGGGTAAGCTACATGCAAAATGAACAGGAGCTACTGTTAGTATGTAGGAAGTAACTTCCTCTGTCTTTTCTAATATTGCTTGTAAGATTCACGGGCATTGCAGATTAAAGCATTCAGAACACTAGGGGCATCGCGTAGAGTTAAAAGAGCGAATACCAAAAACAATACATCTAGATGTCAATGCTCAGTGAAGGAGGGACTGTTCCAAGCAGACATGAGTTAGGTGACTCCAGAGAGCCCAGGGCTCTTAATACCCAGTCCCAAATCAGTCCCAAATCCTGATCTCAGGGAGAGCCCATCTCAGGCCCGCTTCCAACCACCACGTACGATGACTTACCTTACACAACAGAACTCACGGTTCCAAAAGAGACACAAGAGGAAAACTCAGCTACAGCTTGACTACTACTGTTCTCCTCATTGTTAGAAGAGATGAAAAAGAAACCTGAAACAACCAAGTGGGTCTGACATCAATCCAGCATAAATTAAATTTGGCAGGAAATCTGCCATTGTTAAGGCAGATCGGCTTGAAGATGTTACTGAAAATTGATGGATATGGCAGAACTACAAGCAAACTCAGTTCAAATGAAATGAAGACACATGAGTTTCAAAGTGAGCACTACAAAGGACTCTCTACATTTGCTTAAACGAAATAGGATTACTGTCCACTCATGCCCCATGATTTTATCTCTCTGGGTTTTTGAGCATAGCTTTTTTACATCTATATTATATTGGTTAATTATTTTTTCAACAGTGGTATCAATGCATTTATTAAATATTTTCTCAAAGCATTTCCCCTGTTATTCCTGAAGTTTAAGGGGGAAAGAAATGGAAAAAAGTGAACAAACCTGGAGCAAAAGGAAATCCTGTACAAAATGCAGTACATCACTACTTCATGAACTATTCATAGAAAGATTTATCTCCCATGACTTCATGGAACAGCCAACACAGCCATCATTTGGTGTAAACAACTGCCATCTACATGAAACGTAGAATTCCCAATCTGTGTCAGTAAACTGTGTTTTCCTGTGCTAGGTAACCTCAACTTCACATGTTCCTACACACTCAGACATTCATTTGGAAAATGTTTACCACACTATAGTAAATATTTAGGTCTTACTTTTGTTCTGAGAAGCCGGATAACAACACGAGAGTGGCAGCAAGCGGACAAAACAAGGGCTGTAAGCCTGTTAAGATTTATCTTTGCCTTTCCACCAGTAATTCTTGTACACTTAGCCTCTCCTGCCTCCTCCTCGCCTCTCTCACCCCACGCAGGTCTGATGAGCATCAGTTCGCAGCGGGTCCCGGGGGTGGGAGCCCGGGAACCCTCCGGGGGGACGCTGACAAAGGATGCTGCTGCCTCCCGCCCTCCTCCTCCTCCTCCTCCTCCTCCT
>NW_010105753.1:48486-62296 GCF_000699245.1 Pterocles gutturalis | reverse complement strand
CCCAGGCCATTCTATGATTCTATGATTTCAAATATCTGACCATGGGCTGTTAATACACCTGACAAATTAACACACATATATATAAAAATACATGTATATGCACACATATGTAAATGTACATCTCAGGTGACTTATTGTGCTGTTTGAGAGACACTTTTCTTGGAGAAAGCTTTAAAAAGCAATAAATTGTTTTGTTGATGCTATATCATGAATCTGCAATAAGGAAGATGACTGTCTTTCATAGCTTAAAAGATACAAACAATAAAGCCTTGTAATTCTTGTGAATGTGAGTCTTACATGTTTACTTCTTAATTGTCCTTTATTCCCCAAGAAACAAGGTAGTGAAAATGAATACTCACTAAAGACATCTCAACCCAGACTCTCACTGATTTAGCAAAGATTCAGTGATTTAAACAGAATTATGCCTTATTACTCCAGGAGAATTTCTGGAATAGTTCTATAGATTCTATATTCTTTCTCAAAGATGTTGTCTTTCCTCTATTGACAAAGATGGGCATTAAGAGCATTCTGAACAAGTGACGTGGTAGATGGAGAAATAAAGGGGTCAGAGAAACACCTTTGTTCCAAACATAAAAAGAATATATACATATTTTTAAAAACAGACTATAATATATATAATGCCATATATATGTCTAAAACAATAATTTGAAGGAAGAACATTTAGAGGGCAGTTATGCTGAGATATATTATGTCATGTTCCATTTGGGACGAAGGAGGGATCATCAGTTGCTTCTAAAAATTTCCAGAAATTAGTAGCACAGGTTCTGCAGCAGTCATTCCTGACATAATAACCTCATGTTACTAGGCATATTCTTTACTGATTGTAGAGAAAGCCATCCTAGACTTGCATTTTTGTATGTGATTTAACAAAAGAATTGCCTGTGTTGAACATGTGTTCATTGTCAACTGTTGACCACAATTAGGAAAGAAAATTAAAATACTTCTTTCTGCTGATGTACATGAATTCAAGGAATGTAGCCTCAAGTCATCTGTGGTGGGATAAACCGAAGAGATTCCCACTCCTTGTATAGAATACTTTTTCTATGCAAGAATAGTAGTAAGAAAACATGATGTAACTAATGTAGTTTGCAAGGAGTTTAGAGATCATCACAGACAGTATGCTGGTCCAGGTGACTAACACACAATTGAATTCACATGGTTTTGGTTCAAAGAAATGTGATCCATTAGCTTTCAAAATCATAAAGATAATAGCAAAAGTCTTGCTAAGAGATATCACTCTGCACTTTGGCTTTTTGAACATCATTATTCTCAATATAAAATGACAAGGATCTCAACAAAATGAAGAAATCTTCACTGAAAAGAAAAATTCATTTTGTTCCTTACAACAGAAAGTGACATAAGAAATTCCAGTGTTCTTTTCAAGAAGGCAATGGACCTTTGTAAAAAGTTTACTTTGGTTGAAAGACCAAGTAGCTTAAGTATTTATTTCCCAAGATGTATATTACCATATTGCTTAATAGACGTCAGTGATGTGATACTTGAACCTTTTTGATTAAGCTCCTGTTGAACTTTAGATTGCAATAATCAACAGTCTGTATAATTTAAATTTTAGATTATTTAAGAAGTCTTCAGAAGCACAGACATTATAATATGAGATGATTATTGTCGTTGTTATGAAAGAGTCTGCTAAATCCAGTGGGAATGTTCATCAGCATACTGTAATCAGCAGCTACAGAGAATGCTTAATTACAGTTATTTAGGTGACATGTTGATGCAGTAGCAGTGGTGCTGAAAGCAGAAAAGTTGCATGAATTAACACTCGTAGCCATGTGAGAGGATACTAAAAGGCATCAATACCAATGCACAATGTCTGATTATGTGACTGTTTATACTAATTTGTCTTACTATTAAACTACAGTGCTCAGCATAA
The DNA here is from genome assembly GCF_000699245.1 of Pterocles gutturalis. Lineage (NCBI taxonomy): Eukaryota > Metazoa > Chordata > Aves > Pterocliformes > Pteroclidae > Pterocles > Pterocles gutturalis. The sequence continues at coordinate 60,384 of NW_010105753.1, read as the reverse complement.
AAGACCATTGGACTTACATTTTCTCTTATCTTCGATACTTATTCAAAAGGAAAATTATTACATTGTATTTGATTGTCCAGGATTAAATGTTCATGGTAGGTTTAAGTAGTTCTAATGGATAAAATATAAAAAATAAAATGAAGTACATGTGTAGATAATTCTTGTAACTTTAAGATTATTTTTTAACATCATTTTCCTGATGGTCTGTAAGAAATTATGAATGCACATTGTTGGATATTTGTGAATGTTATGTAGCTAAATTTGTATAACTTAATAACAATCATTGTTTTGGTTTACTACTTAATAGCTTCTGGACTTGTGATCTTTTAAGAGTTAGGCTCATCAGAGAATAGTAATTTTCACTTTGACTTAGGAAATTCTTATGACTTACATATTACATCCATAAGTGAACATAAATGAATATTTTTATTCCACTTTTCATGTAACCAGAATACATTTTCTAGTCTGATAAATACCAGTCTCTTACTATCAGATTTGGGCTTCATATGAAACCAGTATTATATATACTACAGTCTAAGAATTTCTACTTTTACTATGCACTTCACAATTTCATTTCACTATTTTAACCTTTATATCTTCATAAATTATGTCTTTAATTTTATAATGAACTGTAAACATCATTAAAAAGGAATTGGCAACTAAATATTACATTTTATGACAGTCATAAATATTAGGACTATTCATTCATCAGCATGATTTGACATGTGCCTTACGGGGTATTTTACAAGAATTCAAAGAATTGACTCGAAACTGAAGTAAGTAGAAACATTGTGAATGTCACAATCCTCTAGTACTTTACACTAAACAAAGTGTAGATAAGTTGTGAGATACTTGTTGAAATCTTAATCTTTTTCTGAAAGTTTTCTTTAAAGCAAAAGTTTTCTATTTCATGCAAAGCAAATTACATTTTTTCTGTATTTACATATTCAACTCAGTCTCCAGAAGGATTTTTTTCTCCCTCATCATATAATTAGCTGTACAAAGGTCTTAATCTGCCATCTGCATGCAGAGTACCTGAGCATCTGGAACTGAGAATGCAAAATAAGTGACGTTTTCTCAAAAGGTAGTAAGTGCATGCAACATATCATAAGAGAAACAGGGAAAGCTGCAACCTCTCCCTGCCATTTTAAATATGTACCTGCTCAGGGTTTATAATCAGAAAAAGTACCTGAGTAGCTTAGTAATTTTGACTGTTCAGAACTGTTAGCCCTAGTCCTTAAGTAGGGTTTTTTTGCTATCAAAATACAAATACATAGTGGCTTATTCATTCTACTTTGCAGTTCAAGTTCAAAGTTGGCTTGTCTAAAAATAAAATACTTCATTCATATGGCATTTAATCATACATAAAAGGTTGGAAAAGAGGCGGAGGGCAGGAGGGTTTTTTTTTCTTTGCTCTGTGGGTTCATTCCTTACGTGATCTCTGCAAGAGAAAGAGCTAGTGAAAAAAAAGCATTAGGACAAGGATGGTACAATGAAGGTAGGGTTCATGTGTATAGTGATAGATATGAAGTGATTTGTTTCTCTGCCTGTTCCCAGGGCCTTTTCCAGGTGGCTTTTGAATAATTCCAATGATGGAGACTCCACAACCTCTGTGAGCAACCTGTCCTAGTGCTCAGTCACCTTCACAGTAAAAAAAGTATTTCCTGATGTTCAGACGGAATCTCCTGTATTTCATTTTTTGCCCTTTTCCTTTGTTCTGTCACTGGGTACAACTGGAAATAGCCTGGCTCTTTTCTCTTTCCACCTTTCAGGTATTCATACACATTGATAAGATCCTTCCTGAGCCTTTTCTTCTCCAGGCTGAACGGTCCTGGCTCTCTCAGATTTTCATCTTTAGAGAGATACTCCAGTCAGTTAATCATCTTTGTGTCCCTTCATTGAATTCTCTCTAGTATGCCCATGTCTCTCTTGTACTGGGGAGCCCAGAACTAGACACGTTACTCCCGGTGTAACCTTGGCAGTATGATTGGAGGGGAAAGAGCACCTTCCTTGACCTGCTGGCAACAGTTCTCTTAATGCAGCCCAGGACACCATTAGCTTCTCTGCTGCAAGGGCACACTTCTGGTTCTGTTCAACTTGGTGTCCACCAGGACCCCCAGGTCCTTTTCTGCTGAGCTGCTTTCAAGCTCTGTGTCCTCCAACATGTTTTGGTGCATGGGGTTTTTCCTCCAAGGTACAGGAATTTGTACTTCTCCTTGTTGAACTTCATGAGATTCCTTCCTGTTGGCCCATTTCTCCAGCCTGTCCAGGTCCATCTGGATGGCAGCATAACCCTCTGGCATATCAACCACTTCTACCAGTTTTGTGTCATTAGCAAACTTGCTGAGGGTTAACTCTACCCTACCATCTCAGTCATTAATGAAGATGTTAAATAGGACTGGATCCACTCTTCACAACTGGGCTACACCATTAGCTACTGCCCTCTAACCAGACTTCATGCCGCTGATCACCACCCATTTTGTTGATTTTGTGATCCCTTCTTGTCACATCGCCCCATGCCCTTTGCTCAGGGACCCTGTGTGTCTATCCTTCAAAGGACTGCTGGTTACTCTCTGCTTCCCCATAATTTTTAGTTTAAATTCCTCCTTATGATGTCAGCCATCCTGTTGTTGAAAACAGTTTTTCCCTTCTTTGTAAGGATGATCCCGCCTCTCCCAAACAGACACTTGACTGTAAACAGGGTCCTATGGTAATAGAACCCAAAACCTCATCGCCAGCACTGGTTCTGCAGCCAGTTATTGACTTGTCCTAATAGTGCTCTTCTCCTCACAGCCTTTCCCCTTGATGGCAGGATTAAGGAAAACAGCACTTGAGCTCTACTGGTCCCAGAGCTCTGTAGTCACTTTTGATCCTGTCCAAGTTTTCCATGTATCATTTGTGGTCTCATGGAATAAGAGCTTCAGGAACAGAGGGACAGATGAGCTTCAGCAGTCCCTCTACAACATCTCAGATATTGGTCCCCAGCAGGCAACAGACCTCTCTAGCCTTTTGGTAAGATTAACAATTGGGTGTCTCCGTCCCCTGCAGCAGTGAGTCACTATGACTCATTGTTTCTTCCTGGTAGACTTGCACAGTCTAGAGTTAGGTGGACCAGATTCTTTCCTTCTAGGCACATATGACTCCTCTTCAACTCTGAGATCAAATATCATTCAGAATTTTGTTTGTGCATAAATAAGTAAAAAGTAAATAAAACTAAATTAAGTTATTCTTAAGGTGTCTTTAAAATTACTTTTGTGTCCTTTTATTCCACTTTCTTCATGCAGTATGAATCCTTTTTTAGTGAGCTGTAGTTATACAGGGAGCATAAAAATTGTTTAAGACCAAATATCCTAATTCTTAGGCTCCCTCTATGGTCCCTGTGACTGTGAGATCAGTGCTATTGAAGGGTCAAATCAGAAAAGCATGTGCTGAGGAGACTGCCTATATGTAGACACACGCTATATCTATGTATAAGGAAATAAAAGGACCAGGAAAGTGCTGGAACTTTCTTCTCATGTAGTACATTTTTTTTAAAGACAGGCAGCATGAATTTGCTGCCAGATAGGCTAAGAAGTGAGCTCACTGCCAAGAAGGGGGAACCCTTGTTGATTTTTGCACTTGGGCTGAAGGTTTCAAACCACAACTCCCATTTCCCACCTGATTATGGAGCACTCTTCTGGATAAAGATATCAATAGAATGGGAGTCTGACAATGTAACTGACTGATCGGGGAAGAAAAACCTCTGTTCCAGTTCTTGATTAACTTTTTCTCCCAGTTGTGTATCCCATGACTGTATCAACTTACAAATACTGCAAGGAGGATGGTACAGAGACTCTTAGCACTGCCATGGATACTAGGAAGGCAAGTTCTGTTCATGTATTTTAGAAGCTGTGTATTATGTTGGTAGAAACATAAGGTGGAAAAGCACCCAAGTTGCAATGGAGTTTTAGACTAGGCAGAGTAATTTGCCTTTCTAGACCAGTGTGCATTCAGGAGACTTCCAGTCAGATCAGGAAAAACTCAGAGAGTTCCACCAAAGTCCGACAACATTGTAGACCTTTCAGATTACATTATCTGATGGAAACATCTAAATCTCAGTGCTGAGTTCAAGGAGATTTTTGAAGTCTCATGCTGTTAAAACACAGAGTAGATCACAGAGGAACAGGAAACCCAGCTGTGCCATGGTTAAACATTGCAGGAGGCTGTGTTGTTAATCTAGGTTTTAATCGACTGATGACTATTCCCTTTACTGTAGCTAGTGGTGATACTCAATCTACATAGGTAAGTGTAGGTTCTTCAGGAGTACTTGTTTTTATAATAATGTTCTAACAACATCTTTTTTCCCTTATACTTGTGCTTTTATTCTACAGTGGGGATAAAAAAAAGTTATTTCTCTTTATGGTTATACTCAATTATTATAAAATAATATCTTTATAAATATGGGACCAATAGAGACTGTTTGGAGCGCTTAGGGTGAATGATGTTTTATTTCAAAACATCCAGAAAAAGATATGAAAACTTAAAGAAATTACAGCTCACCACTTCCTTTGACAGTCTTTTGCAATGGTTAAGTGGAAATTCTACATCATAGTTTCTGCTTCACTATGCCTGAATGTTTGCCTGGAGACTTTTGAACCTTCTTTCTAGCAGCTTCCAAATGACTTTGCTATTCAGTATATTTCTGCAGATTTTCTTTCAGACAATAATAGATAATGTAATCATAATATTTATTTGAGTCTCTGAGACTTTTCATCATCAGTTTTACCATCTTTCACTACTGGTATTATTTAGTTGAGTTTGAAAATGTAAAAAGCAAAAACTAACACGATCAATGCAGAATAAATAAAAGATAGTGATCTTTGAGGCACATTTGTTAAGGGGATGAATCAGTTGTATGAAACATAGTTAAAATATAATGGACTCCAGATGCTACACAGTCGTAATACGCTTACTTTCAAAGCAAAAGACAATCACACTGAGGAAGAGTCTTATTGAAATGTCTATTTCTCCTTTGCAAAATTACTTTGGTAGATATAAGCATCTTGTTGAAGGATGTTAGTCATGGTTGCTCATTTTACCATTACTGACTCAATGTTTTCAGAGTGGTTTGTATATCAAATCTACTGTGTATCTGTGATAATCAAATATCTGATCATATGTAAACTACAAGTTAATATTTGATTACAATTTCTGATGAGCCAATGTCCATAATGTGCTAAATTCACATTTTTCAGTACTGAGACTGCATATTTAACTCTGCATTAAGGCACAAACATTCCCTTGAACTCTTCAAAAACAGGCCATCATTTTACATTTATATTTGTTTTCAGGTTCAGGTATATTGCTTCTTCTCCAGAGCCATAAATGATGACTGTTGCCAGACCATATAAATTACCACAGATCCCATTAGATATTGTATAGGGTAGTCAAACATTCTGAGACAGCACAGTGTTCGTAATTTACTAGAGATTCCCTTGCATATACACACCTTGCAGACATACAACTCTTTTGTAAGCATTTGTTTTTTAATTTGTTCTCTGTGGCCATGGTACAGCAGAGAAGCAAGAAGAAATTATGCACACAAAAGCTGTGGAACTTAATAACACTACCTGTGTGGAACTGACAAGCTTCATCAAATTGGAGATAGTGTTAAATATAAATTATTTTTTTTTTTTGGTAATAGTTTATTCTATTTTAATTCTGCTTTAAATACGGTCAGGAAGATTCTGTGATTACAATGATGTTTGTTGTATCACCATTTTTTTGTCTCTTTTTCGTTATGTTTTCCAGCCTAAGGGAGAGTTTTTACGTGTCTGTCAAACATGAGGCAGAATTTGATGCTCATCTTATTACTCTGAAGGGAAAGTTTTTAAGGGAGAACTAACAAACATAATACCACAAATCCTACCCTGAGCTCCTTCTGAGCTTTGGCTGAACCTACAGTCACTATCACATTTCCACCCCCAAGCTCTTTGACCAGCTCTCTAAGGATATCATTAAAAGAACTGTATACTGTGTATAGAAAAGCGAAGAAGCGTAAGATGCAGGCTGCAGTAGGCTATATGCCTTAGTTATATAATAAACCAAGTCCAATTACATGTGGTGTGACATGTGCTCAGAAGAAAGCATCTGCAGTTACACAAAGAATAAAACTAATTTAGAAAGTCAGTGTTTTAAGAGTAGATGGAAAGTAAGTGTCAACATTTTCAAAGTTTTCTGTACAGTATAGGCTGTTAAAAGTTTTTAGAAAACTCTTTGACTTTTTTCATTAAGATATAATCTGTAGAAGGTAATGACTAAGTCATGGCTTTAGTTAGCGGACCAGACTGATTGCTTATGGCAAAGCAACAAGATAATACCACATTGATACCACAGAGGAACTTGTCAGAATGCAAATGACAAAAGCATGTTAGAGAGTAGTGGGTTTGGTCCTTTCAAGTAATACAGCTTTATATCAGAACTACAAGACTCCAAAGAAACCGAAAGGCTTTCTGTTACCATACATTACCTCCAGCTCCCGCCTTTAAATTCCTAGTTTACCAGATATTCTGTTTTTGTAATAAAGAGAAAATCCTGCTTTTTGAATTAGGAACTTGAAAAATTTGTTTGTGCTTATCTTTGTATAGCTATATCACAATCACCTGTTGAATTTTTTATGCATTTTGAAAAAGTTAAAATCAGGTCAGTAGTTTTGTAAAAAATAAGTACCAATGTTACTTGGAAAGGCGAGAGTTAATTGGTGGCATAACTGTTGGTTTCATTTTCTGAAACTCCTAAATGGTATTTTCTTTGGAAGAAAAACCAACAGTTCAAAGGTCAATGATCTTGTTAGATAAAAATTTAATTTGTAATAGTGCTTGATGAATATGTTGATTTTCATGCCAAGCTTGTCGAATAGAGTGAGATTAATCCAGTATTACTTTAGGCTTCTAGAATGTAAATACCCTAACCTAAATTAGTTGTTTAGGCTGTCTCTGAAATCAAGACAGAAAGAACCCAAGGGACAATTCAACTCATCCAATGATAAATATCTAAATGAAATATAGCTAGTATTCTCTGGAGGAGCCTGTCTGCCTAGGTTAGACCAAACTCCTAAAGACAAAATGACTACAGTTATCGCAGTTTCATTAAAAGCACCTAAAAAAGCTATCTCTGGTTATATAACTAATTTTTCATCCTTCACAGAGTCTTTAAAAATATTGACATTTTCTGTACTGTTACATGGAACTGTCAAATGACCATATAAATTTCAATTTTTATCATGAAATATACTTAGAACATATGACTTTATAGATCAGTGTTATCAGAGTGAGCTTTTTGTGACAAGTTATTTATATCTGAAAGGCTTTCTCCAAAAGCAGAGAGATACTTTCAGCAAGCAATCGTTACTCTTGGTTCAAAATATCACTCAAACAGAAAATAGGAAATTGTCAGACATTTAACAGATTTTGCTTATTTTTACAAGCAAAGTTACAGTAAATGCCCTGGATTTAGGCATAAGGTTGCACTACTGAAGTTAAAATCATGTATACAGTATTTACAAGAATCAAAACAGTTTGAGAATTAATTAATTTCTTTCATGCTCAGTAGGACATTGGAGAAGAGAAGGCTCTGGAAAGACCTTGTTGCAGCCTTTCAATACTTAAAGGGGGTTTAAAAGAAAGACAGGGACAGACGTTTTAGTAGAGCCTGTTGTGATAGGACAAAGGGTAATGGTTTTAAACTAAAAGAGGATACAGACTAGATATAAGGAAGAAATTTCTTGCAATGAGGGTAGTGAAACACTAGAACAATTTACCCAGTGACGTGTTAGATGCCCCATCCCTGGAAACATTTAATGTCAGGTTGGATCAGTCTCTGAGAAACCTGATCTAGTTGAAGATGTCCCTGCACATTTCAGGGGGGTTGGACTAGATGACCTTTAAAGGTCTCTTCCAACCCAAACCATTCTATGATTCTGTGATTTAATCTACGATTTACGAACCTTAACACTTTTAATATCTAGGGTATCTAGAACTTACTATTACTAAAAGCTCAAAATCTCTCCCTTTGTTGATAAACAGTAAGAGTTAAATTCATATTTTAGCTGGCTAACAGTTAAGCATCTTCTAAGCCATTTTTTTTCTATTATCAAGAGAGATGTACCCTTCCAGCAGGTGATTCATCTTGCCTATGCTGGACTTATAGCTCACTTCTCCTAAATCATACAATTGTAGAATCAAAGCCTCATCCAGCCTGGCCTTGAACACCTCCAGGGATGGGGCATCCACAACTTCTCTGGGCAACCTGTTCCAGTGCCTCACCACGCTCACAGGAAAAAATTTCTTCATCGTATATAATCTAAATCTACCCTCTTTCAGCTTAAAACTGTTACCCCTCTTCCTATCACTATACTCCCTGATAAAGAGTGCCTCCCCATCTCTCCTGTAGGCCCCCTTGAAGTACTGGAAGGCTGCTATAAGGTCTCCCCAGAGCCTTCTTTTCTCCAGGCTGAACATCCCCAATTCTCTCAGCCTGTCCTCATTCAGGAGGTGCTCCAGCCCTCTGACTATTTTCATGGCCCTCCTCTGGACTCACTCCAGCAGGTTCATGTCTTTCTTGTGCTGAAGACTCCAGAGCTGGATGTCCACTGGATCCAGGTGGGGTCTCGCAAGAGCGGAGTAGAGGGGGAGAATCACCTCCCTCAACCTGCTGATCACACTTCTTTTGATGCACCCCAGGAAATGGTTTGCTTTCTGGGCTGCAAGCACATATTGCCAGGTCATGATAAGCTTCTCCTGCATAATCTCCATTCATTGCCTGGAATATGAGACCCATTATCCACTGAACAGGGCACAGATTACTAGAATGGCCAATAAAAAACTGGTTTAAAATTATGCCATTAATATGTGGAGCGTTATCAATATTTTCTTAAATTTACAAATAGGGAAGCTTTGGAAAGGAACAGTCAATAATTTTTCTGTTTTCTTCAGTGAGACCCAGAACATTTTCAGTATGGAATTTTGCCAAAGATTTTTGGAGAAAGAAAATAAAAGCTTTCATGCCTGTGTCCAAATTTGTCCCTCAGTCTCATTAATTGCTACTAGACACTCAGAATATTCCAAATTGTATTCCAAAGTACAGGGAGTCTTGAATTAGATTTGTAATTAAACTAAGCAATCAGAATAATTTTAAATAATACTTATAGTCCATCTTAATCAGAGACTTTAAAACAAACTGAAATATCTCACTGGAGCAAATTCTTGACTGTAGGACTATCCTTTTTTTTTTTTTTTTTTTAATGGAAAAGAGGAGATTAGGTGTACCCTGGCACAATGTAGTTAACTTGATCATGAACTTACATGGACAGGTTTAGGATGGACTTCTTTAAATTACTAAATATATTGTATTTTGTCCGGTGACACAGTACTGCAGTACACATTCTTTGAATCCCTGCGAACACTTGCATTTGACACCTGTAAACAGTAGTTGTTTCATACATGGAAGAATTAAAAAATAAATTCAGTTGAACTACAGTTTGAGCTTGTATAGCTGGAGTGAAATTGTACAGGCTGAAGTTAGCACTAAAAAGAACATAATTAACTGAACTGCATGATTAAAACTCAATTGAAATACTGCTTGATTTTAAAGTTTAAGAAAGGAATATGCTCATTTATATAATGTTTTACAGCAGGATGACCATGTATTGCCACTAATGTCCACTGTTACTTTTACAACAGTAATTTCAATAATATATGATCTTTAAAATTGCAATAAAATAAATTGTAAACATTAAATGATAAACTGTAATTCAACAGAGTTCATTAACGTGTAATTGAATGACAAGTTAAGACTTAAATAATGGTTAATATTTGGTAGCTTTAAAACAAAGGACTACATTCATTTATGGTTAAGATAAGGTTTGCAAGTTTTACGCTATTTTAAGGGAAGGTTTCCCTTTAATTAGCTGATAAATCCTATAATAAAGTACTAACTTCAGAAAGAGAATGTAAAGTCTACATTTTCATTTAAATAACCAATTACATCCAGTACAAAAGATTTATTTAACCATGGATATTTTTTAATTTTGTTTAAAATCATACTTAAGAACAAGATTATTCTTTCTTTGCCGTGGGAGAAAAGTTGTGACAGTGAATTAAGAACACTGTTTATTGTTATGTTTATAAACATGGATATTTATTCTGGTTTCATACTGGTTTTCCATTAAGGGTGATTTTGTTAATTTTTAACCTTCAATTACACCAGGTTGAATAAGAACAACGCAGGAGCAGAAACATAACATTTATTTACATAACATTTATTTAAGTCAGAGTGAGACATACATAATTTCATTAATTTTCAAAATTTATAAGGGATAAATGTGCTGACAATATTATGCAAAGAAAGTAGTTAATAAATAATAAATAAATATGCACAGATATTTAAAGCAACATAAGAGATAAATTGTCAATCATGGATTCCTTTCTATTACTGTACATCTTAGAAGATGAGAATGCAAATCTTATGTGTAGGATTGCACTGTTATGTCACATATCAATGTGGAATCCAAAGCCCTGGAAGGAAGAGGGGCCCAAGGAATCTAGTCCGTATTCAAGGGCCATCTCCTGCAAGCACAGGAGCAGTACATCCCAAGAAAGAGGAAGGCAGACAGGATAGCCAGGAGGCCTCCGTGGATGAACAAGGAGCTCCTGGACTTACTCAAGCACAAAAGGGAGTGGAAGCAAGAATGGATTAGCTGGGAGGTATACAAAGAGGCTGTTCGAGCAGCCAGGGATCAGGTTAGGAAAGCTAAAGCCCAGGTAGAACTAAATCTAACCAGGGACATAAATGAGAACAAGAAGAACTTCTCCAAGTACATCAGTGACAAAACAAGGGCTAGGGAGATGTAAGCCCTCTCTGGAAGGAAATTGGAGACCTGGCCATGAGGGATACAGAGAAGGCTGAAGAGAGGCTCAGTGACTTGTTTGTCTTGGTCTTCATTGACAAGGGCTCTGGCCACAATCCCCAAGTTGCAGGAAGAGAAGGTAAAAACTGGGAGAACACAACCCCCAAGTTGCAGGAAGAGAGGGTAAAACCTGGGAAAAGGAAGCCCCCCCCACCATAAGTGAAGATCAGGTTTGAGACCGTCTGAAGAACCTGAAGGTGCACAAGTCCATGGGACCTGATGAGGTCCATCCATGGGTCCTGAGGGAACTGGCAGACGAAGTCACCAAACCATTAACTGTCATATCTGAAAGGCCATGGTGAAGTTCCCACCGACTGGAAAAGTGGAAACATAACCCCCATTTTCAAGAAGGGTAAAAAAGATGACCCAGGGAACTACAGGCCAGTCAGTCTCACCTCTGTGCCTGGCAAGATCATGGAGCAGATCCTCCTAAAGGCCCTACTAAGACACATGGTAAATGAAGGAGAGGTAACTGGTAACCAGCATGTCTTTACCAAGGGCAAATTGTGCCTGACAAACCTGGGGGCCTTTTATGATGGAGTTACGGCATCAGTGGAGAAAGGAAGAGCAACAGATGTCATCTACCCGGACTTGTGTGCAAAGCCTTTGACACTGTCCTGCATGACATCCTGGTGGCCAAAGTGGAAAAATATGTGTTTGATGGATGGACCACATGGTGGGTAAGGAATTGGCTGAGAGACCAGAGACCTGCGGTCAATAGCTCAATGTCTGAATGGAGACTGGTGACGAGTGGCATTCCTCAGGGATCGGTACTGGGACCAGTGCTACTTAACATCTTTGTCAGCAGCATGGACAGTGAGATTGAGTGCACTCTCAGCAAGTTTGCTGATGACACCAAGCTGTGTGGTGCAGTTGACGTGCTAGAGGGAAGGGATGCCATCCAGAGGAAACTGGACAGGCTTGAGAGGTGGGCCCATGCCAACCTCATGAAG
>NW_010105753.1:0-48224 GCF_000699245.1 Pterocles gutturalis | reverse complement strand
ACTTCTGGGCCCCCCAAAGTAAGAAGGACGTTGAGCTGTTGGAGCATGTCCAGATGAGGGCCATGAAGATGATCAGAGGGCTGGAGCACCTCCCCTATCAGGACAGGTTGAGAGAGTTGGGGCTGCTCAGCCTGGAGAAGAGAAGGCTCTGGGGGGACCTTATAGTGGCCTTCCAGTACCTGAAGGGGGCCTACAGGAGAGATGGGGAGGGGCTTTTTACAAGGGCATGTAGCTACAGGATGAGGGGTAATGGATTTAAACTGAATGAGGGCAGATTTAGACTAGAAGAAATTAGGAGGAAATTTTTTACTGTGACAGTGGTGAGACACTGGAACGGGTTGCCCAGGGAAGGTGTGGAAGCCCAATCCCTGCCAGACTGGATCAGCCTTTTTGAGGCTTTGAGCAACCTGGGCTAGTGGAGGGTGTCCCTGCCCATGGCAGGGGGGTTGGAACTTGATGATCTTTAAGGTCCTCTCCAACCCAAACCATTCTATATGATTCTATGATTCTATGATTCTATGATCATACTCATTTCATTTCACATTCATAAAATATGATGCACAAAATTTTGCCTGGAAAGTAAAAAGACTACTCAAACCTGGTATGTTCCACATATTTGAAAATCCTGGACAAAGGATGATCCAGGAAATTAAATATACAACAGATACCTGCCGAAGCAATGCATCTGGGACAAAGTCCCACTGTGCAGGTAGAAATCCTCTGTGCAACATGTGTTCTGTAGGTGTAATATATATACATGATTTGCACCCATACCTACATAGAGAAAACATATGTAAAGTTACAGTAAGCCACTCCTGGCTTAGGGAGTGTTGGAAGTCAGCAACTACTGAAAACTCTATTAATTGAATAAAATGACAATAAAGATGACTTATCCTAACTCAGATATTGTGAGGAGGGCCCAAATCACCTTGATTTATGCAGCAGTTTTTCTTGACTGACATCTTCCTTGCTGTCTGTGACTGGCCAAAAGGCATGGAAGCTGTGATGGAGGTGTTACTAGGGTGCAGGTCTTCAGTGCCATTTACTAGGACACGTGGCTTCCCTATATGTCACTTGTCTGACTTTACCTCTTAATTTCTCTTTCTTATCCCCAGTTTTCAATAAACTATTTTATAATACTTTTTGGTGACCAGTTTTGAGCTTTGTTTTAGTGTTTCTGCTTATACTGGAGGCACAAAAGAAAAGGAATATTCTCGATTCACCGCTGATTTTTGCTACTGTGTTTACCATAGGAGCAGACTACTGCTCCTATTTTAAAAGGTGAAAAGAGTCTGGCACTTGAAAAGAATAATAAATAGGTTCAGAACTAGAAAATACGGGTTAACTGGTTTTAACTCTAGGTCTTTTAATTTCTTAATCAGTGGCTTAAATCTGAAACAGGAGGTATACTGTTTTACATGACTACTACTGATCTTAGAGAAAGTGGTCCTTTCTTCTTAAGATGTCTTAAATTTGTATTTTTGTGAGATCTTTGTTATGATAGTTGGTAGAAATTCACTGGGGACTTGTGGAAACTAAAATGAAATGAGTCTTTAAATCATGGTGAAAGTATTTTAGTGAAATGTGAATGATAGCTTAATTAAAATTATATGTTTACAGATCCAATTCTTGTTTATAGCCTGGACTTTAAATTTAATTATATCTATTTATAAACCAGGAAACCAGAATTTTTATAATAAATATTCATCTTCTATCAATTAACCATTTAGTAGAAGCATTCAATTATTTTTTTTCCTCTTTTTTTTCTGGAAGAATAAGGTTAAATTGGTTTTTTAATTAGTCATTCGTCAGCATTATCAACCAGGTCAATAGAAACATGCAGAGCTTTACATAGCATATTTAAATATGAATGTTAAGTCTTATGCAGAGCTTTTAGCTGCTAATGCAGATATTTATTAAAAAATTCTTTTTAACATTACAATAATAATTTAAAAAAAAAATGATTCCACAACCTTTGCACTTTCGTAATACGACGCTTTGTCAGATGACAGATTTCTAAATATCTTAGAATTAGATCTGAGCATGATTTGGAGCTATTAGTCTGCAGAAAAATTGTATTAGAAAGAAATATATTTTTATTCATTCTATTTTTACATGTAAGGTTATTGTGTTTAAACAAACACAAGAAAAGATTTCAGACAAAACACTGATTCAAAAACATCAGAACAGTTATTCATCTGAAAATACTGAAATATTTTGGATTCACAAAATGTAATCACATTTTGCTTTCTTGTTAAACTACCCAACTGGTACAATATTAAGCTTTACTTCATGATGAGAACTGCTAACATTAAGGCTCTTCTTCTCTGCATAGACAGATTTCTGCATGGTGGCTCATTTGCAATGAACCATATAGAATCATCTTCAGAAATCAGCAAAGGAGAGCCAGTTCTCCGGGGTTCAACCCCACAACTTCCACTGACTTTATGGTCAGTGGTAAAGGAAATTCTGCTCAATACTGAACTGTCACAGAAAGAAATTTCTGTATCTGTTGCACTTTAATTAGACTTTAACAAATCAGAAATAAAAGCTTAGGGTTTGCGGTAGTTTTTGTTTTGTTTTGTTTTGTTTTTTTCTTTAGAAAAGGAAAACCCAAAAATACTTATTAGCAAAATAAAATTTCTTGTGAGAAATAACTGTCCTTACAAAAAACACTTGGACCATAAATTCTGTACTCTGACAGAGATTCAGGTTTTTAACGCCTTCTTAATAGGCTTCTGAAACAGCAGTTTACCTGTTTTCTGTCTATTACTTAAGTACTGGGAAGGAATCAGGTGCATTGACTTTAAGGGAACTCAGTTTTTTGGATACACTCCAGCCAGTCAAACCAGTAGCCCAGGAATATTTTCCAGCTGCTCTCTATTGCCTTTAATATAGTAGGTAGCTAATACAGTTTCTTCCTACATCTGATTTTGTTTTTTTAAATAACTGAGACACTTTGAAGGAAATTAGAAGGAGAAGTAAGAGGAAATGCACTAGTATAATATTACTACCTTAATGTGGAGGTTTATACAGCATTTGACAGGATTTATTGCATATAAAATTTTGCAGCTGAGCAGGTATGCGTTTTCTACACTGAGCTGAGATTCTGCTGTCAGCTGCTGTGAATTTGTACCAAGAGTGCAATAAAAGTAACATAGATTTCTGTTTACATGTATTGCCATACAATATTTAAAGTGTAAAGATTTTGAAAGGTTGTTAATAGATGGAAGTGTTTATGCTAGAGGAGATGGAAAAATGGAGTAAGGAGTAAGAGGCATATGATAACTCAGATGAGAAACATTTCATACTCGGAGATACATTCCTCTTCTATGGTGTGTTGAATAATCTGGTGGGTGTTTTCTTTGTTTATACAGTGTTCTAAGAGCAACACAGTTCCTGTGAGGAACTGTGAGTATTTTAATGACTTTTAGAGAGAAATAAGTACCTAGCTATAAAATATGCAGAGGTAGCCCCAAATGACGATGGCTTCATTTTTAATGTTCTGTGTTTATTATATTAATATTTTAAAAAACTCAGTCAAGATGAGCAGCTTCTGCTTACATGTGTATAGCTATATATTTTTAACTGACTTGTAGTTTCTCCAGGACAGAACTTCAGCTGATAAAAAAGTCTTTAAAAAACAAGATTGTGAAATTAGTTTTCTCCCTATCTCTTGAAACTGTGTGTGTGAGTTTGGGAAAAATGATGAATTAAGTACAATTTAAATCTTGCTCAGATGAAAGGACTCGAGTATTGTGACATGGCATACAGCACCCCCAACATCAGAGCCTGTCTCTAAGAACAGAATTTACAAAACTAATTTCTGTTTGGATCAAGGTGAGATTGAAAACTGCCAATACACTAAGCGCTGGGATGCCCAAACCAATCAATAGGAAATAGAGCATTTCTGAAACACTGTCTCCTGCAGGGACTGCACTCCCTAAAGCAGTAAGCCAGCGTTCTGTTTTGTGCATGTTTGCCTGATAAAAGCATTTGCCCAGTAAGCGGTGTTCTGCTTCTCAGGATGCTGATGGAGTTTGTTATTGTTGGTTAAAGGAAGAAAACCAAACCAAGGATAATTCTGAGAGCAGCCACCCAAGACAGCATCTTTCCCATTGGACCAGCTGAACTGATAACATCTGCTCTCCTTTGGCCAATGTGGCTTTTGCTCTTCTTGCTCACAGTGGCACAGTTATCCACAAAAAGGATAAAAGGCAGCTGCCTCCCATAGCTCTGTGATTAGCACAGTCTGTTATGATGCACCAGATCCAATCCTAACCGTCCTTGTCCTTTGGCGGGAGGGGGGAGGGTTGTGGTGGGGGGGGGAATGTCTCAAAATGGGTTTCTTGGAGCAGATGTTCTAACAAGCAAGCTATTAGACTAAGTAGCAGCTTAAGTAAACTTTGTGTGCTCTGTCAACCTGGAGCAAACTGGCTTAGTAGAGATTTTCAGTGGAGATTGGTGAAGGAATGCCTGTTTTACAGACGTTGGAAGAGGACAGACCTTGAGGAGACAGATACTCAATAATCAGCTCAGCAAAGGCCATGCACAATATAGTTCTTGTTTAGACATTTTGAGAAGTTACTGTTCAAAACACTAGTGTGTCTCAGACATCTGTGGATGTTAGTTTCTTTTCCCTCCTACTTCTCCTTCCTTTTTTTTTTCCCCCCCATTGGTCCTCTGAAATTAAACATCTCCTCTTGTTTGAGAGAGACTCAAAAAACTCCTTGTTGTGGTGTTTATAATAAGTCCAGATCCTCCAGTTAACTAGAAATTGGACTTGTAGTGTCATTTAACATTGATGCAGACCTGCAAGAATGCAAACATTTTTTGCTCAAAAGTGACTGCAAGGATTTATTTCAGGTAACTTCAGATGTGCTGCATTTAAGCTGTTATCTTGAGATAAAAGATTTTCTATCCCTTTGCTATATTATGCCACACTCCAAAAGGTCCCCATGAAATGTGTCAACAGGAGTCTAGTCTTTTACTTAGAACATTCAGGAAGACATAACAGAAGCCGCAAAATGCATTCATTTCTGTAATAATTCCTTCTCTTAGACTTAAAACAACTTTAACACAAAACTCAGTAGATAAGTAACAAGTCTAGAGATAATATCGCCCCCAGCAACAGACCAGTGATTGATTGATGTGTTATATATTAGCTAAAAATAATGATAGTCCTCACATTTTTCCTCCTACAGCATAGTTGTTAATCTTAGCTGCATTCCAACCTAGCTCCCTCTCTCAGAAATATTCCAGAATGATTTAAAAATTAAGAAACAATCCCCTATTCTGTTCTTATCAGTAGCAAAATGTCACATTTTCCCAGTTAACTTCAGAAATACATATTTCTCTCATACAGACAGTTTTCTTGCAAGAAAAGAGGACACATCCAGAATAAGGCAGAAGCAAAAAGGTATTATATTTAATTGGTAAGAAAACCTACATAATTTTTAACTTGAATTATGTAAGCAACAAGATGCTCAAGATTTTTTATTTATTTATTTATTTGCTCTTCTCATGACAGTATCTAAATGAAAACTTCAGTTGCAAATTTTATTTAAAACTACAGTGTCCAGGGAAGTAATTTTGTTTATTTGAAACTGTGCAGTATTCATATTTCTTTTTTCTCTCTCTGCTTAAAGTTTGAATCCCTAGTGAGCAGCTTTCAGTCTCTGTAGTGAATATGCTGTAACTGTATGGAATATCACCAGGAGACCACTGACATCTTGCTGATAAGATTTGCATAAAAATATATTCACAGACAACCTGTCTTGCACATATACGTCACTGTAGAACCTTTATCAGTTTCAGACCCAATCAGCCTTTATCATGCATAAAAATTATAAAATCATTTACTAAGAACAGTTATCCAAAAAAATGGAGAGAAAGAAGGTAAAATAACTGTTCTCTGTTGTGTCAGATAGAGAAAATAATCAAAACCACAGTAATAATTTTGTGTTTTATTCATCTACATTTACTTCTCTGACAATGTCTTATGCCAATATAGACCATTAACATCCTCTTCCTAGACAGCCCAGCTCAAATATCTAGGTGTTTTCTCCTCATCTTTCTATTCCATCTCTTCTGATGAACTGACTGCAAAAATATCTTCTCAGGTTTTTTGTTGATGCTTCTATTCCCTTCAGAGTCAATAATCTTGTTTTCTGGATTATGCAAAACACATAGAAAGCTACAGTTTACCATTTTTATCAGTTCTGGGATGTCACTTAGTTTTACAGAGGAGATACATAATCATAGACAAACAAATTCACACAAAAACAATCACACAATAGTTTGATATTGTCCAGCTGATTGTGTTGAGAAATCCTGATCTCGTACGATTCAGTAATAAAACTGTCCTTTGCCTCCTCAGCTCCTTGCTAGGGAGAAAAGGGTTTTTTTTTTCTTTCTCTCTTCTTGGATTTCACAACAAGACATCATGCAAACGTTTAATCAACCTTTTGAGACTCTTTTTTTTTTACCCCTGAGCAAGATCTTCCTTTCTTGCCTGTATGTACTGCAGTTTGATGCTAATAATAACAATATCATTGCCTGTTTTCGGTGTAAAGAAGTTGAAGGCCCCAGAGTCATGCTTCCGAGTCTCTCAGATGTATTCCAGTGGCTTTTAAACCCTAATTTGCTCAAGGTTTGTAGGTTTAATTCTTTTATTTGAACATAAAATTTCTCTGCTTATTAAAAATATAAAGGCTATTTCTGCAATTTCCAGAAGCTTTGTTAATCATGGAGGGTCTAAGAAATCTCCAAAGCAATTATATCTTGTAATTATATGGAAAAAAGTTGCCAACTACTTCTTAGTGAATCACAACATTTACCAGTTTGGAGCCTGCAGCTATACGGATGAGATTAGCTGCTAATTGGAGGGAGGGAGAAAAGAATGAATAGAAAATGAATTTTATGCTTTAAAATAGCTTGGACTTGTATCTGATTTACAATGAGAGAGTCTCTTTTGTGTGGTTTGCTTTTTTTTCCCTTCTTTTTCTTCTCCAGAAGCCAGGAAAAGAGCTGAAATGTGCCATTACATATACAATAAAGTGTTTGCAAATCACAGATATTTTTTGAAAAGAAAAAGTGGGAAACATTGGTTAAGGCCTGTCTGCTGCTTGCAGGGACTCTGACATAATAATTTCTCTTTATACATGTTGTGTCCTTGACACTCTCATGAAAGCAAAGCATCATGGAGACTAGGGCACATCAGAAGAAGGAGGCATAACAAGGCTGAGGAGAGGCTTCAGGTTTTCACTAGTACAAAGTCCCTTGATATTCTTTCCTCAGTTATACAAACTGCTCTTAGGCACCCCAGTCACATTTATGAGATGGACTGATACCTAGTTTGAGGAGTGGGAGTTTATCCCTTAGGTGTTATGCAGTTCCAGATCCTGATCCCAACCAAAATTTGCTTATCAAGTCCAGTGTCAATACAGAAAGACTGTGTAGCTTGTACCGCTGTGCAGTACCTGGAAAGCTGAGTTCAAATGCTGGAGGTGATTAAACCCTGACAGCACAGTGCCAGCCCAAGGTAAAGCGGTGTGCTTCTCAAACAGGCTAATTAGCCTCAGTGCATCGCCGTGCAGCTGATTGCTTCTGTTCTGGTACTAGTGAAATCTTCACTGAGTTGGAGTGCTGGGGCAGGTGGGGGGTGTTTCTGTACTGATTTCTATTGAACTGCATAGGTGCACTTCAAAATGTATTTAAGAACTTCCGTGCTTCTTTGCATAGGCAAAAACATTGGGACATAAAAATACAGGCTTCTCAGGAGGATCTGTCCCTTGCTGTTAATTTGTTTCATTGTAACATTTTGCAATATTAATTTATTAAACAGATTTTGTGTGTTTAAATGATGATAGCTTGAGGTTTGATTCATCAACCCCTCTTCCTTACAGCAAAAGTAATGCCTAGTTAACATTCAGCTGCCTTGCTGTAAAGTTGATTGAGATGGTGGATGATATTTTATCTGATTGTCATGCAGCAGAAATTACAGAAATAGAAACTATCTGGGCCTAACTGGAATTTGAAAGTGGGGTTTCTTCCAAGGCTGGCAGATCTTATCTATATCATGCCTAAAGAGAAGTGCAGAAACATATTTCACAGAAGATAAGATTATGCTACAGGAAAGGAGTTATAAACAGGTGCTCTAGGCAATTGCTAGATTTTAAATCTAACCCGAGTAGCTCTCAAAGACTGAGCTAACCATTTCTTCACAAATAAAAGTACTTGCTTTAATGAATTAATACAAGTATAGGTCATTTTCTTACCAGTGGGCGTTACTTTTTTAACTGTTTTGGTGACTGAGTAATATGATAAAAATATTACAGTGCCAGCATCCACGGATTCTTTGTGCGTTATTTCTAGCTTGGGAGCCCATACATGCAAGCAGCAAAGAATATTTCTCAATGAAAAACATTTAGATTAGGACTTATTAGCATGCCAAGCTATGAGACTAATGTGTTTTAGAAATAAGTTTTTTCAAAACCCTACGGCTTAGTAACGTATACGTCTCTATTCCATGTTATACAGGCTATTTGGAATGGGGCTTGCTGTACTGACCCTGCCCTGTCTGGTCCAGTGCTTTTAGATTACCTATGCTTCTTTTTATCCTTGATCATTTCAGCACAATTTGCACTGGAACAGAACTGCACAAATTATTTTCCAGTGTGAAAGATTTCTCTGGAAATATAATTCTGACTCCTCTAAACTGGTTGTGTTGAGAGTATTTTGCATATCTTTTGGTCCAAAGAACATGGGAAGATATGGAAAAGTTGAGGTATTTCTGCTGCTTGTTTTAACATGACCGTCTCTTCTAAAGTGTGTGTGTATAGTTGCAGACTGTTCAAATCTAGAGAAATCTTGATCAGGGTAGACATTCCAGTTACCTACTAGTTTGGTTACACTGCTAGTTGAGTCATTTTTGGACAGCCTGTGCCTTCTGTATGCTAAAGTGTTGTTGACAGTAAATATGCTGAAATTAGAGCTTGCTTTAAAAAACACCAGAAACACAGCTGAAATTGCTTGACTTCTTTGTCATACAGATGGAGCCTTACAAGTGTCTGAAGAAGGAAAAATATTTTTTTTTTCTTTCTAATATAAATGTCAAGAAGTCGGGAAATGTAGAAAGTTTTTCATCATTGCTTATGTCATCCCCCTTACTATTCAATTCTATGTAAAATCTGCTTCTGCTTACGCAAGGGGACAGCATTGGTTTCAGGAAATGACAGAAATTTTTTTAAGAGAGAGAAGATGAAATTTAGGTACCTCATTTCCTTGTATCCTTTGAAATTCTCTGACCAAATATCTAAACCAGCAGTACCCTCTTGGAATAAGATTCCTTCATCACATCTGTTTTCTCCAGCACTGTTACTGAATTATAATAAACAAACTGAGAAAAAAAGGTTAATTATCAAAATCAGGATATTGTGACACTGGAATTTTCTAGTAAAATATAATCTATAGCACATACAGCTTTCAAAGTATGCTAGTCATGTTTTCAGTTACTGAAAAGTTCAGATCTTGCTTTTTAGTAGGTAGATGTGTCTCTCTTTTTGAGGTATTCTGTTCTTATTTTGTTCTTACTCAGTACAAAAGTCGGTGGCTACTTCCCAGTACACTTTTAAGGATATCAGCAGAGCAGTATTGTTCATCAATATCAGTATTGTTCTCTGTGGCTCAGATTTTTATGTCAAATTTCAGATTCACTGACATTGCACGGTGATCATCTTAGTGCTGCTTGTGTTACTGTGGCTTAGGCTCTACTGCAGCATTTGAGATATAAACAAGGAGGCAGGGGCTTGGAGCATTATTCTGAAGCATTCTCTATGTTATTAAGTTCATGCAAGATCTCCTTTGTTGGATTCTGGAATATGTTTGTGTATTTTACATATGCATATGCATTATGACAGACTGTGTGTGGAAATGCCAAGAAATGTCACTAGTGTTAGCTTGTTAGCCATGGTACGTTAACTTTCTGTCCAAAACCAAACTGACAAATCAAGAGCTTCTCTAAGTCAGGATATGCCAGCTAGATGGATTTTTGACTGTTACCTCTCTCAGTAGGAAGTCTAGAGGGACCCGGGGAGAAATTAATACCAGGGCATGTGGTATTTAAAAGCAACATAGTTCTATCACCACATCAACTGACAGTGAAATCTATGAATTATTTGCAACCTTTATAAATAGCCACTTTAAGTATCTCTCGAGGTTTCTACCATAAGGCTGCCTATTACTCTTATTTAGTTCCTAAGACATCAATTAAGCTTGATAAAGCAGAAAAAATGAATGTCACATTTGGTATACTTCTGGCTGACTGCATTGATTTTTGGCTTCTGAATAGATTCAATTACATGGTGTAATTCAAGCTTGTCGTGATTGTAATTTTGTTGGATCTCCTCCTCCAATAACTTCTCCATTTTCTAATTTCCCATGGGAGGC
The DNA here is from genome assembly GCF_000699245.1 of Pterocles gutturalis. Taxonomy (NCBI): domain Eukaryota; kingdom Metazoa; phylum Chordata; class Aves; order Pterocliformes; family Pteroclidae; genus Pterocles; species Pterocles gutturalis. The sequence goes on along the minus strand of NW_010105753.1, from coordinate 37,775 downwards.
CAAAGGTCACTCTAAGAGCTAAATTTTAAAAATAACTGGGCATTGCATTTGTTAAAAACACTTAGTAAAAATAATGAGTTTAGTAAATGCTCTTACACACAGTTGTCAGAAATCTGAAAATGTTAGAAACAGCAGGTCTCCGAGACACCTTTGTTGCTGGAGAACATTGTGACTTCAAACAGCAATCTCTCACCATTTTACAGAAAACCAGGCTTGGAATTATTTCTATTCAAGGTCTTATTCTCCTTTCAGGTTCTTTATATGTGGATCTGGCTTCATGTGTATCCTGCTGACATTCAAGAGTTTTCCTTCTTGACCATTTTCCACCTGTCTCTTACATTCCAAATCACCGCAAATATTGCATATGAAAGATGAAGCAAGAAATGAAGCACAATTGTTTACCTTAAGGTACTCTCACTCAATTCACTTTATTACTCTAGTCATGCTATCTTTGATATGGAAACACTAACATGATTCCAAGTTTTAATGAGTAATTTCTTGGGTCTGGGGGCAGCCAATACATTTCCTATAGCTTCACCAGCTTTGCAGGCTGAGTGTCAAATTATCAACACAAATAAACAATGAAATAAGGATGTGTTTTCTTCTGAGGAAAAAAAAAAAGCTTAAAGTTGTATTTACTGTTAAAAACATTTTTTTTTCATTTGTATTAATGCTGATGATCATGATCTTGAGAGAAAAAGTATAGGCAAGGAGTCAATGATATTTTTTTCAGTGAGAGTAATTGACAATTCTGTTTGTTTGTTTTTACTCTATTCAAAAAGTCTTTTGGGGGCCATAAAGTTCTGGGAGCCATTGCACTGAATATTCTATATTTGGTGGTTTTTTTCTTTTTTTTAAACAAAACAAAACAAAACAAAACAAAACAAACCAAACACCATATTTGCTGAAAGCAAAGGACAAGAAGTGAGTATGACAAAAAAAATAAAACAGTCAAAAGAAAAACTAGAAGCAAAATCAATCACATTCAGCTGGACTACCTTCTTTATTCCTTAGTAGCCTTATGTCATGTTAATGCTTGTTAAAAAATATGCAAAGAAGATCATATTTCACTACGCTACAGACTCCAGTTTGGTTTAATAAGTCACAATGAACCGTGTAGTAAACTGTTGAGACTAGAGAAAGTATTGAAAGAAACACAGCTTATTTCAGGGGGAAAAAATCCTCACAACAAAAAACACAGTAAGGAAGTATGGATGTCTGAACCTGGAAAGTGTGGGTTTAATGCCAATTCGATAACAAAATTCATATTAACATATCATTTAAGCCCACATCCACAGCCACCTTTTGGCTGTAATGAAGTGGAATCCCCTGCTCCAAGGTTCATCCATCGCCTCCTCATCTTCATGAAAGGAAAGATTTCCAAATTACCTATGACTGAAGATTCATGTTGGGCAGGAGTGAAAAGGATAGCACAAAGCTTTAAGGAGCCAGCTGGCTAGAGAATGATAAGTTTCTCCTTTGCCAGAGAATTCCCTCCTCTGTTAGAAAACAGAGCTGTGAGCTTTCTCTGGGAGTTGAACAGCTTAACCTCATCATCGGTGAAAGACCTGGATGCCAAACCTCATCTGAGAGGCAGGAGCAGGTACAGAGAAGGTGACAGCAGGAGGAAATGCTTCTTCTAACAGAGGGGGCTGTGCTGGTTAGGACGCGGCATTCCATAAAAGATGTGTTTTAAAGGGGTTATGAAAACTGCGAGTGGCATGAAAAAGGTGCATCTGGATCAGTTCTTTACTGCCTTTTCTGCAGATGGACAGTTCAAAAAAGTTAAAAGAAGGTCATTATTTATGCAGTGGAATTTGGTGCTGCAGGCCACAGGAGACATGAGGTATTCTCTGTCAGCCATTGTCAAAGGCAGAAAACCATATTGGATCGGTAGATTAATTTCCAGTATAACTCATTACAGGAATTCCTGTGTCCATAGGAGCATGTCTGTCACTTCCAATATACAATGAAGCTATGGACACCTGTCATGGATGGAATATTTCAATGGTTATGATTTAGTAGCAATTTAAGATTTATTAATGGTGTGAGGTAAATCAAAGGTTAAATTTTAGCATCATTTAATCATTAACCAATTTAAAGATTAAAAAGGTGATTCAGCAAAATATGTTATGATTAAAATAGTGACTTAATTACCGATTCAAGAAAGACAAGATTCACACTAACTTACTACAAGGTATCCTAAGTATATATGTATAAACACACAAACATACAAAAAGACCATGGAAACACCTGGATCCAGTGAAATATGTAGAATAGGGAAACTAGCCTTAAAAGTTCTCTCTTCTTTATTTATATAGATAGAGAGGTAGATAGAGGAGCCTAGCTTATAGTTAAAAGTTCCTTCTTCCTTCTTGAGTTTTGAGTAAATACTGACAATACATCAGCATTCCTCAACGGACGATAATTGAGCCTTCAGAAGACGGACTTTGCTCTGGGTTTTCTTTGCCAGCAGGTGGTCCTCAAACTTCTTCAGTCTAAGGAAGCTATACCTGAGAGGTGTCCCAATTCAAGGGAGATGCTGGACAGCCTGCAGCAATCCAGGAGAGCTCAATGGGGTCTTGCTTAGGGTTGTTATTTATTTATAAGGTTTGAGATAATTGACTTTTGTCAGATACTTTTCCATTTTGGCCGGCCTTGGATGGTATAATATTCTGGTGCATTTCACTAGTTACCAAAGTGTATCATCCCCCTTTGGGCTCTGACGCAGTTACAGAGGTATCAGGTTGTCAGGCGGTGACTGACTGCTACTATAATGGGGAAAGCAGGAGTCAGGTAGGTTAAGGGGGTGCCTCAACGCTCTGGTTCACTGCCACAATGAGGAAAGCAAGAGCAAGGTACATTGAGGGTGTACCTCAATGCTTCGGTTCATTGCCATAATGGAAAGTAGGAGCCAGGTACACCAAGAAGCACATTTGGTGCTTGGTTTCACCGCTTTCACAATCCATTCCTGACTCACCCTAGGTTGGTATATGACCCAGGAGGGGAAGAATCACATCAAGCACTGAATAACTCGGGAGTGGGGGGGTTGCACCACCACAGCACCGCAGCTACAGTCTGCTGAATATGCCCATGTTGCTTTTGCACGGGTTGCATAAGGGGAAATCCATAGTCAAAGCTATGAAACTGACCAGGTGATGCCCATACATTGCTTGACTACCATATTGACCTAGACAACAGTATGTCTGTGTGCAAGAAGGCCTTACATAACACCGTGCCTGCTTGGTTAAGTTCCCCACTTGAGAACCTAGAATGCTTTGTGGTAATGTTACATGGCTGACATCAGTTAATGTGGTTATTTACTAGGAAAGTCTTCACAGCCCGTTCTGCAAGACTAAATGAGTCAGGACAGCTTCTGGGTTCCTTTGTAGTACAATCTTTGGGGTTGTCCCCTCAACCACAGCTCGCTCACAACAGATTGTTGAGTGTAGCAGGTTATGTAACAGCAAATCACCCATGTTCTTGGGTTGTGTGGTCTGCCCTTGTTTTATTAAAATAAATCTTGATTAAGAAGGCTATTTTCATAAATTCATAAAAGTATTTAGATAACATGGGAGTCATTTACTTAAGAGGCTTTTATTATTATTATTAGTCTTAGCAGACCAACACAGGTGACACATTAATACAAGCATTTTGTTTCATATTGTGGTTTTGTGAGGAATACCTTATGGGATTAACTGGCAGAGAGAAAGGGTAATTTTAAATTTTAAGGTGTAACAATTAATTGTTTAAAATGAAAATAAATTAATATTGTTGAAGCTAACTATCTCCTTACCTAGGGAACATAATTTAATCCAAGAATGACATGGAGAAGGGGAAGTAAGAATCTCTATTCACTGTTTCTTATAACACAAGAATTAACGCATCCAGTTAAGTCAGGATGCAGTGGGTTTTAAAGAAACAAAGAAATGCTTTTTCATACAAGACACAATGGAATAATAGAACTCATTGCTACAATGTATTTTGGATATCAAAAATACAAAATGGATTAAAAAAGTTAAAAAAAAATTCATGCTTTTGTCTGTTTGAGGCTATTGAACACCGTGATCCAGCTGCAACCACAAATTGCAGACAATAAAACTATTGCAGAGGAAGGTCATTTTATCCTTGTCCTGTTTCTTCTTACCTTCCTTTAAGCATTGCTACTAATTTCCATGATAGACACGGTACCAGACTGAAATAACTTCAAGGCTGACTCAACCACATTTTCACCTTTTTAATCCAAGTATTAATTCCTTATTATCATAATACTAGTGTACCACATGGTCCTACTGTATTTCCCCCATTGACTGACACATAGCTCCAGGAAGGAATTCAAGGAGTCCTCTCATGATTGATGGTGTTGCTGCTACTGGATGATTGCCTCTGCTCCTTCTTTCCTGTCCCCACTCCTGAATGATACTGTAGGCTCCCCTGAACCAGCTCCCTGGAGCTTGCATGGCCACATTGTCAGTCAAGTCACCTCACCTATTTGACTCAAAAATAATTTCTTCCTCCCTCCCCCACTGATTATTTTTCAGAAAAACTAATGAGCTGATGTGATTTACAATATGGTGACACAAACCTCAGGGCTGATGAAAAAGATAATGGGGGCAGACGGTTAATTTTTTCACACATTATCAATCCTTAAATCTTTTTAATGCTTTCCTTTAAAATACATTTTACAGCAACAAATTATTATTATTGACTCTCTTCTTTTAAATCTCATCTAAGAAAGAAATACCTCTTAAATTGGAACTAACTATTATTTGGGTGTACTGTGACTGGGATCTTATCTACAGAACTAGATTTTACAGTTCTGTCAACAGGGTTTTTTTTAACACCAGAGAGAGTTTTTCAATTATTGTGACTAAATTTTTACACATGATTTCTAAATCTGGGCTTTGACTGAAATACACTTCAAAGTAGTATTTTCAAGAGAATGTCTCCAATCAGCACATCTCACATGTTAGTATTCAGTTTGTGAATCTGATATGGTAATATCGTCAATAAATGGTAAACTGTCTGTTACAGATAATCATGTTGTTTGTTCTGATTCTTTGAATAAAATTGAAATTCCCTTTTTTATTAAAGGTATTTTAATTTTTTTTTCAACACTCAAAGTGCATAATCTATTTGTCAACTATATGGATCATTGGTTCTTCGCCACAGTTTAGCAGCTCTTTGTTGGGATCACCAAAGTACAACTTAAACTGCAAATTTCCTGTCAAAATAGTTCAAGAGTAGGGCTGTACTACCAAAGTCTTTTAGGCTAAGGATTTTTTTATCCTTATTTCTCACATGCAGATAGCTTCAGAAGTGTATGTACCCAGTGTTAAATTTCTGCCAGGTATATTATTTGTGTATTTTATTTAGCTTGAAGACAGAAGAGGTGACTCTTTTCTGCAACTTTTCCTTGAATAAAAATATGAACTATGCAGTTCTACTACTTTTTGTGTATTATTAAATATCTTATATGTTCTCCTGTGAAACACCATGTCTTCGTGTTCTTAAAATGTGAATTCTGAGATGGACTTTGATGAAACTTCAATGTAAAAACAGATTGATCAATAAATTTTAGAGGAAATTGCCTCTATAAGAGATGGAAAGAGTCTGTGTGCCTTCTTGTCAGTCAGTCTCCTAACACTAACTCACTGTTACGATACCTGCTCTGTATTAGAATACTACAAGGAGATGTTAAATTTCAGCCGCGTGTCTATAAATTGCAAGGTAGAGGTACTGCTTTAATCCCAAGGGTAGTTGTGTAGACTCTTTTATGGTCACTCAAGAGAAAAGGGTACTTTCTGAGAATGTCTAGTTTGACTTGTTTAAATGTCTAATTTAAGATGAGATGAATTACTTTGTTGTGCTCCACTGAGCATAAAGGAGTCCAGATGACTACTAGTTCAGATGTTCAGTTTTTCAGATTGTAAAACTGTAAGATTTTTTTACTTAATTATTTTTGTTCTGTACCTTAGGTAAGATTCCTCTCTCTTTAAGTAGGGTGATGTGTTCTCTTTTCTCTCCTCCATGGTGACTAGAAAGCATATGCAATGTGAATCTTTCATTTGTTCAGTGATTCTCACAACAATGGATACATCTACCTTGTTCTTTGTCTTGATTATAGCCTCCATCATACTCCATAGCAGAAATGTACTGAATTTTGTCAGAAAAGAAACAAACTACCAAACAAAATTCAGTACATTTCTGCTATGGAGTATTCCATTGTGCTGTCACCATTCTTTTTTATGATGTGTGTACAGAGTTGGGATTTCCAGACTCAGTGAAGTAAGGTAAGTCACTTTTTTCACCTTGAGTCCATATCTTGACTTCCTGGTAACAATCTCCGCAACTGTCTGTACATCCTTAGTGATACATCAGTCGGGATGCTCTTTGGGCTCCAGTCACTACATTGGCATGTGAAGTAACTACTTGAGCACATGATGTATGTCATAGGTTAGACAGGAGACCTGTCGTACTGTAAGAGCATCTGAAGTCCGAGTGGGATATCCTAGATGATCACAAAGTCCAACACACACCTATTTCTCAAATATTTAATTATACTTCAGATTTCTACTGACTATAATGAGGTTAGACTGGTAGCCAATTAATCTTTAATTAAATTCCCTGTTAGGTCTTTGGGATAATTTCATGAATCTTTTCTCAAACTCTTAAAACTTTTTTTTCTGGAATACTTTGAGTTCTTGGTCAAGCCCTTGTTTTTTCTGTGTTATCCTCCCTTTCCCCACAAATCATATACCTTCAGGTTTCCTTGTGTTTCATACTGTTAACTCAGTAATTGTTGTATTGTTTATGAGGTTGCCAGAATGACCATTTACAGATGGGAGTGAGCAGGTGAAAACACCAGGAAAGAAGGAAGGAAGGGACACAAGTCAGCTGTGATTTCTTTATGTATCCTTCTTTCCCTTGGAGTGTGTTCTGTCCTACCCTTGAGGGGTACTTACTAGAAGGACTACAGTTGTAATGCTCTGATTTTCTGGCAGCTGGGTGGGTACCCAGGACACATGGTGAATTAAAATGATTTGTGCATCTAGCCATAAGTGATTTGCTTAAGGTTATTCCAGAACACTGTGGATGAGAGTTGAAGCATGCATGACCTAATCTAGTGCTCTAACCACTTTGTTCTTCCTCTGCACATATGTGCTGAAATTATGTTTATTAAAAATGTTCATTATTGTCGTAGAACTGCTCAACAGTTGGATCCTATACCCCTATATCTCTGTGTGGTAACTTGAAGTTTAACCTCCTTCCTTTATATATTCAGCTATAAATTCAAGTTCTTTAATCAACACTTTCCAAGACTACATGAATACCAAATGTACAGACTGTGCACCTTCTTGATTGCAGTGATATTTTTAAAATTCATATCAATAATTATGTTAATTAAATCATTCAATGCGAGCCTCTTATCAGAAAGGCTGAACATAGCGGAATAATTGCCTGGCAGGCATTCATAAAACAGTTCAGGGTGACCAAACTGCTTTGACAGTATTTGTAACATCCACGTATCATTCAGTGCCCAGTGCAGTACATGGTCACAGCCTCTAATAATGTTAAGTCTGTATACTTTTCCATGGACATTTAAGAATTAAGAACAGTTCCTCTGAAATGTGTAGTTCAAAGAGAAACGTGTTTGGTTTTGTTCCACAGTTGATCAGAAAATTTACCATTTATAAGACAATAACAACAGCAAAACCAAAACCATATTAATCTGTTTATTCAGTTATGCAGTGCCGTTCTGATAATGGCATATAGCTGACAGGAGACATAGTGTTTTCTCCATCTGTTCATCTATCAACCCTTCTTTGGCACAAAACATGAAGAATTTTGTCCTTACATAACACCACAGAGACAAATGTAAATGTGACCTATCTTTATGTTATTTTAAAATATGGTAACAATTTGATCTTAGATGTAAGAAAACAGTATTATGCATATTAACTGCTAATTGCCATAAGTACGTAGACAGTGATTAACACTTCTGCAACTCTTACTCTGTTCTCACCTGTTTTAGAAATGTGGGCTTTAACACTGTTTCTGTTTTTGAGTGCAGAGAAACTGATAAGAAAGAAAAACTGGCAACCTGTTCTCCATGTCAGTAGGGGTTTGTGTAGTTGAGCCTGCTGTGATTTTTTTGTGAAGGATGAATAACTCTGGTTGAGAAGCAGAGTAGAGGGAGTTGTTATTTTCTACTTGCCAGCAGGTGAAAAATGTGATGGATGATCGCATCCAAGAACATAACAAGAACTCTGGAGATAGGGGTTCAAGTCACTTACTTTCTCTCCCTATCAGTTCTCCATTTGTATAAAAGGAGAAGCAACGTTTTCCTTTCTCACAAAAATGTTGCAAGGGTGAATGTGATGCTATGCATGAGTCACACAAAGGCAGCAAAGACCACTGTATTAAAGTAGGGATCATTAAATGTAGCTGGCCTGATAGAATCTCATAAAAAATTCTTTTCTTGTCCCTCTTTTCTTTTATTCCCACTCTTTGAAGGTGTGTGAGTAGGGGGGCACTGAATAATTGAAAACATGAATCAAGTGCACCCGTGACAGTAAGAGCCACTGGTGCTTAACATCCTGAAACTACACTTCTAGGAGGAGTGCAAGAAGCCCTGTCCAACTCAATGGCCTTCTTAAACATGAAGTCAGGTGCTGTAGACATGGAATGAAGAGGAACAACCCTGTTAATATTTGATAAAAAGAGGCCTCTTTGTGGGAAAGGTCTCCAGGTTTTACCGTTTTGCTGTGATTGCACAACTGGCTCTAAATCCTGTTCATTTAGGACTGAACTTTTTTACAGAATAAACAGGTCTGCTTTTGTCTTGTCCTGCTACAGTGGCCAGCTGAGAGAGGTTTTTTGTGGTTCCCCAAAAGGGAGCACCAGCTAGGTGGAGTCAGACAATGACTCAAGGAACAATACAACACAATTTTCTTTTACCTCAGCAACTGCAAAAATATCATGAATCAACTTCTCAGAGTCAAGCACCAAGCCACACTTATTATCACCAAATATCACTTATCCAGTAAACGAGCACCAAATAATGCTCAGCCATTTGGAGGTAAAAATCAGACAGAAGACCGAGTAACAAAGAGTTGAAAGGTAAAAAAGAGGGGCAGAAAAACTGAGATAGAGAGACAAACATGAATGCAGAGAGGTAGAGAACATCACCAAAACCTCGTTCCAGCACGTCTTCAGGAAGAGATCTTTGTTTCAGGCAGAAACTCCTTGAATGAGGTGGTGACAGGGAGTAGGTGGTTGTGCTCGTCTTTTGTACAGTCTCTGTCCAGGACCACCCCTCGAGGTGTGAGGGGCAGCAACAGCTCTGCATCTTCCAGGTTATCCAGGTTGAGCTTTTGGGGGGTGCCCTGCATCCAGTTTGCCTTCCGGGGGCGGACGGCTGGCTCTCCACTTAGGGGAGACAAACTCCAACCTCCAGCACCCATACTGCACCTCAAAAGGTGTGTCATTCAAAATGTTTTTGCTAATATTCGTTCACAAAAAGAACTTTTCTTCCAACATGCTCTGCCCGAGCTGTTTGTAGACATGGTGGCATCTCTTCTTCAGAAATGTTCTGTCCGAGTGCTCTGTGTGAATGGTTGAGACATAAACATGGATATCACAGAATCACAGAATGTTAGAGATTGGAAGGGACCTCGAAAGATCATCTAGTCCAATCCCCCTGCCGGAGCAGGAACACCTAGATCAGATCACACAGGAACGCATCCAGGCGGGCTTTGAATGTCTCCAGAGAAGGAGACTCCACAACCTCTCTGGGATATGGGGAGGGATGGTGCATGACAGTTTTAAAACATATTAGTTGGCTGTCCTGGACAAGGCTCCGTAGCTTATGGTATTGTAACAGTCAGAAGTAAGAAAATAAGTAAGTAAGAGAGTAAGAAAACTTATGCCAGTACATCATATTGCCTTCACTTCAAAGAAGGAGCAGTCCATATGGAAAAGAAAGGACAAAAGGTATTTGCAGTCTGCAATGTCTTTCTTTTTTTCTTTCAGGGGAAGTATCTTGTACAACGGAGGAACGTATTGTGACAAAGGTTGCTGATACAGACATGTAGATATGCAGCTGATTAGATGCTCCCAAGGAGCAACTGTGGACAAGAGGGACTAGAACAGTAACAAGGACTTTTTCCTCTTTTTTTTTTTAAAAAAAAAAACAAAACCAAAACTTCTCAATGGTATGGGGAAGGGGTGAGTTGGAATAGGTTTGCTACAGAAAAGCTGGTAGCAGTATTTTTAATTATTTTTCCCCAAGTCCAGTGTGATTTGCCTGTGGCAGTAACTGGTGAGAAATCTCCCTGTTTTTATCTCAACCCATGAGCTTTCTATTTTTATTTTGTCTCCTTGAATAAGGGGAGAGAGTGAGCAGCTAGATGGGCACTTGTCTCTCAGTCAAGTTCAGCACACCAGAGGACTCTGTAGCTTCTTGGAGGGCCTTCTTTGGCTCAGTACTTGTTATTCGTCCTCTAAATGGAGAGTATGATGAAACAAAGTCCTTGTTACGAAGGAGGTCAGACTGGATGGTACAATCATCCCCTTGTCTTTAAGCTTTGAAAACATGAAACCTATTAAAGGTTTGTGCACAATCTGAAAGGAAGATGAAATTTAACCTATGGCCTTATCTATCTCAAAATTTTATATGATTAAGCTGCTTATGGTCTAGCAAGAAACTTGTTAAAGTTGACAATTTTGTGCAGATTCACTGAAACAGCTGCCCTTACTGTGGGTGAAAAAGACAAAGTGGTTAAAGGATCAGTCTTACCTCATACACATGCAGAAAACCTCTTTGGGAATGGACTTTCTGCTCTGTATTTGTACACTGATTAAGAAAATGGGAATCTCACCCATGACTGAGGTTTTAACTGCTTTTGCAGTGCAGACGACTAGTTTTGTGAGCATTGATCTATCCAAGTCTGGTTTATTATGGATTTATATCTCCTGGTTAATTGTATGCCTCAGTGGAAGTTATACCTGTGATCTGAACACAAATAAAGCCTTCTACACATAACCTGTGGTAACTAATTTTAGTATTTCTGTGTAGAAATAATTTTGTGACAACTATTGAGAGTCATAAGGTCTTTCCAACATCAGCTGCCTATTTTTCACGAAGACCTTATATACTTTAAATTGTCTTTATATTTCACCTCTTCTGTCACATCTGGCTGAAATTAGACAAGGTGTTCAGAAGTTATTAGAGAGACACTTTTTCATATACATACACAGACTCAGTGACTGAACTGGATAAGCTTCAGCTTCTTTTGAAGCTAGGCTAATAAATAGCAACAGTGAAAGATTGCCTTGTTCAGTGTATTTGAAATTTGTGGTGAATGTAAAGCGTACTCTCACATTATTCAAAATAATATAAATCAAAAAGTGTATACGCATCCACAGCACCACCATGGAAACTCTTTCACCACATATCTTCATACCTCTTGAGCTAGACTAGGAGAATCTGTCAGCGTTTTGGGGAAGTGTAAGAAGAGAAGAAAATATCATTTAAGTGTTGCCCAAGGCTTGTTGTCTCTGGCTATTGATCAGACCAGTGCGGGTGTGCTCTTGAATATCCTTGGGACTCTTAAGTGTAAGCCTATGAGAAAGGAGGAGAAAGTGTATGGAGTGGGGTGTGGGAGAAGTGGAAATATCACAGGTCACAGAAACAGGAGAGAAAGTCTGAAGAAACAAACCTTACAGTTACCCGTGTTGGGACTCTATACATATGGAAATATCCTGGCATTTCTGGACCATGAGAAAGTTGTAGATACTGGAAGATATATTACCATCCTAAAATATAAGATATCTGATTTCTGATATGGGTGGAAAGAAAGGGCCCTGAGACAGATAGTGATATTTTCAGAAGGAGCTCTTTCTTTTCCTCAAAGCAACAATATTCTTTGTCCTTTGTGTCTAATCCTGGGGCTTTTAAATGCAGTATGCAGGAGACTAGAAATACTTGTAAACAGAATAACCCCTGGGCATCTGAAGAGAAAGAGAAGGTGAGAGACGAGCTACTGGAAAAAGAGTTTCTTGTTAAGTACTGTAAACCTTATTTTCACCATTTCATTACAGAATTTTAAGGTAGTCTTGGTAAAAATATAATTCAGATTGCAATCTTTCTTTATGTCACTTGCCAGTTTCCAGGATACATCCATCCTCATGAACTCCTAGACTATAGCAGAGATTCTGGTGGGTACTATTGTGGCAGTATCTGTCGGAGATTACACTGATGTGGACAAGTTTGAGGAGCAAAGGTCTGTAGGAGTAACGTTATATTCAAGTGTTTCTGTTATTACGACTGTCAGACTTCTTATCTTTCTCTTACAGCTTTTCTTGTGTACTTGCTTTTTTAGTTTTTTTTTTTATTCCCTTCTTTTTAAACTGAATAACATTGGAAGATAAAAAGATCAATCTGTCCTAGTTCTGAACCTAATCAAGGCTGAGCTTAAATATCTTGATAAACTTGTTTCACAATTTGGGGCTCTACACTGAAGATATTCTATAATCTGTATTTAAGAATCTGAGAATCATCCTGTTTATACAATACAAAACCAAAATGCATGATTAATAGCAGGAGAAACCTGTTATTATCTGTCATTTATTATGCAACTTGGCCAGACTCTGGACTGTGGGACTTCAGTGTCACTGTAGTTTACTTATTCAGAGCTGCAGTGTGGAGAAAACATAATAAAATTTTCCTGACTCTGCTATGGTGGAATAACCATGTAGCCAATCTGGCTCCCCAGCGGGGAAAAAAAAAAAAAAAAAAAAAAAAAAAAAAGAAAGAAAGAAAAAAAAAAAGGAAAAATACAACAAAAAGGAAAATAAAATTAAAATCACATTTACCATGAAACAGACTTGACTTACTAGTAATCATATATCATCACAATACAGATCTGACTCTTGCAATTTTTATTTTTTGATAGAACCCACCATGTTAAAGGATGATCTTTTTGAGAAGAGAGATTCTCTACTATCATTCTGATTGTTACAGAAATGTAAGCACAAGCAAGGCAAAACTGTGAATTCACCAAAAGTCACTAGAAAAGTCTGTAGAAAGTACTTCAAATTAGAGTGAAAAAATAATTTTTTTAAATTTTAGAAATCATCCACACTTAAAAGCAGGCAAAAAAATAGCACAGTTGTATCCATATGTTTTTCAATTTTGCCTCAAAACCAAAGTGTTTTAAAGGAGTACTTTGGAATGTAATTTTTTCTGAGAGAAACATTTTTTTTTTTCCTTTCAAGTTCTCAGCAGAGCCAGTGTCCTATGTGATCTTTTGTTCTACATCACACTAGATGTAACATCCTACCAAATATAATGAGGCAGCAGGTGGAAGCTAAAGGAAAATCACATACAGAACAGATACTTACATTATAGAACATCTGCTATTCAGGAACTAAGGAATACAGTTGGAATAACCCTGCAATAAAGGAAATTGAATCCATGTAATATTTAAAAAAAAGTGATATGAGGGTCCTGATTCCCAATGTGTCAATTACTTCATGCTTGCATTCCCCCCAGACATTTTCAGGAAGGACTGTAGCCTGCAGGAAGAAACAATGAAACCTTTTTAACCTTGATTAAAAGTTAAAATAAAAACTTGTTCTGTTCGATGTTATATAACATCCTGTCTTGAAAACTGAACTTTAAAGGTTTTAAAATGTCAGAAATGTAATTTATTTCTAACAGGAACATAGGGAACACAGGCTTGATTGTAGTGACTTGCCAGACTTAAGATCTGTGTTGGAGATCATCTGGAGTAAATAAATGCCTTCATTGCCTAGGTTTTAGCCCACAAATCTCAGTAGTGTAGAAAAATGGATTTCAGCATACCACAATAGTGATCCTACAATAGCAAGATCACATAAATTTAGTGAAGATCACAGCTGAGTTTGTTCATTTCCATGTGAAAGTAGGAAAGAACTGACTGTATAAAGCCACTTTCATTTAGCACATTGTTAAATAGTGTAGCCAGGTGTACTACACAGAAAGTTAACAAGATACTGTGTAATAACTGAATAACCCATTGCATATATTTTTAACCCTAAATGTAGGAAGCTTTAATAGTAGAAAAAAGCTTCATGTTATGTTACTGAAAAATCTATAGTCTAGTTCTATCTGTATTCTACCTATACAGTTTACTTATAATCAGAAAATAAGTGCCACTCTGCTTCCTGTTTTATGAATAATCTGCTTTCACTGATTTGCAAGACAATTAGCTTTTGGTCATTTCTTCTTTTGTGTAATCTGGATGTTCAGAGATCAGATGGTCTTGTATTTCTTTCCCTGAATATACTTAGGTTCTTCTTTGAGAGGCAAATCTGAATCTTTTATGCATCTTCCAAAGCAAGAGATACTTCCAAAAAAATAAAATGTTCTCCAAGTGTGGAAAAGTTACTATAGACCTTTAATGACAGCTTGTCCTGGGTCCAGCTGGGATAGGGTTAATTCTTCGCAGAAGCTGGGAGTTGGGCATAGCCGGATATTCGATACCATGCTGACGTCATGCCCGGGATATAAGGGGAAGCTAGCCGGGAGAGGGGGCTCTTTTGTGAAGCTCGTGGTGGTGAGATAAGTTACTATAGACCTTTAATGACAGCTTCATCTAGCAATGTCATTTATTATCTGTGCCAAATTATATTTTTATTATTATTCATAAGAATAAATAAATAAATAAATAAAATTTTCTACAAAGGACTTTGAAGTTCAACAAGTCCGGTTCTTGCTATTGTAGACTTACGTCACAGGGAAAAGACTGTTCAGTTCACATAGTTTAAAACAAATTGGGATTGAAGTACTATATAGATTTATCAATGACTCATAATTAGCTGACAATCAATGACCTGTACGTTCAGGATTAGTATCAGCGGTACAACAGATGAACTGCAGCAGTAGAGACTTACAGAATGCTAATTTAAAACAACACCCCCTTCTCTACATCTAATTCCCAAAGGGCTATTCCCCAGTCACTGCCATCTCCAGAGGACACATGGCTTACACACACATGCACACGAATGCACACACACCTACCTCCCCCCCCGCCTGGGGTCACACTCCCATTCCCTGCAAGTGGCCCACAAGCCCCCTCATGGCGGGGCCTTCTCCTGGCACCCCACAGGGAGGCTGCACTGCCAGGCCCAGCAAGAGGCAGGGGATCACTGTGTGGATATTGCTTCTGAAACTGTCTCCCCTCCACTGCAAATCTTTTGTGCTTTTCAAGCTTACACACAACTATAGTCATCATCTGATCAAGGTCTGTCTTTAAAAATGGGGAAAGTTATTGTCTCTACAGTAAATCCTCTTCAAATTTCTTTCTAGAATTTCACAGAATCACAGAATCACAGAATGTTAGAGATTGGAAGGGACCTCGAAAGATCATGTAGTCCAATCCCCCTGCCGGAGCAGGAACACCTAGATCAGCTCACACATGTTATCATATGGAGTTTCATCTTTAATTTCCAGCTTCAATTTATTTACTGCCCATTCGTGATGTGTTGTTTTTATATCAATACTTTCTTTACTTTTGTTTAGAAACAATGACCTTTTGGAAGAGATCTTCCTATCCACCAAGAATGTATTGGAAAATATTTGAAAAATTTTAGATGTTTAAAAATAATAATTTTATTTGAATAAGATGTCTCAACTGACTCCCAAACTCAGGCTGAAAATACTGTTTTATAGGAAAAAAAGCAAACAAAAGTTTCTTAGTTTCCTTTTGTAATGACAAATGTCAAATTATGGAATTTCCAGTGAAATCAAAGATTGTTTCTGTCCTTTCTTGGACTAGAGTTTCAAATAGACAGTAAAAGGAGGCTTCATTTCTAGACTGGCATATACATTCATGTGTCTAAATGTAGATGTACGCATGTGCTAATCGTCAGCCCTTCTGATACTGGCAGTGGAGACCCAGAGATATCATTCAGTGAAGTCGTGGTCAGTAGACCATCGTTCAACTTGTTCTGAAGAAGACACTTAAAGGTCAATTCATCTGCCCCAAAGAGTTATCTAGTGCCATTTGAAATGTCTTATGGCATCTGAGAAATCCACATGAGTTTCAGGAAGATATGACAAAAAGACCTATGGATAAACTGCAGTCACTTAATGTTGGTAGCTAGAGGCTTGGTGGAATATAGTAACTGAGTTTCTCTTTTAATCAACTGAATCTATAGCTAGGTTAGACCTTCATACAAGTAGGCACGTACACCTAGATGTCTCAGTCTGGAGTTGATGTCCTGCTTGTAACTGCAGTTATTATGGAGATACATGACAACCAACCTACAGATATGCTGCCTCACTAAACAGAACTGTGTGAAATAATTAAATAGGAAAAAATACGTTGTTTCCAGAAGAGACATGAGAAAATCGAAACATGTAAAAATAACTAATCTGACTTCTTTCATACTGAAATATATTTTTAGTTTTGTCAAAGTTAAAAGGAAATAAAAGGCATTTTAAGTTCAATTAAACTTTTCAGGTATATCTATGCTTCATTGCTTTTATGGTTCAGTGGCTCAGCAGTGTATTCACTGATTTCTGTGGGCACAAAGTGAGATCCCTTAATGATAATTATGATCTTGCTGCTCAGTCGTTGCCAGAATAACAGAGCCCATGCATTTGTTCCTAGTGTCACACTGTTCTCTGGTGTATGTTTGTCATTTTATGAAAAACCAGAAAGTTCTAATTCTGGTTACTCACTAGCTCTCAGAAGAAACAGGAAGAAGTCAGGAGAAGAAACTGAAAGAAAGGCTTAAACAAATCTGGATTAACTATATGAAAGTAAATTATTTTAATAATCTCATAAAATATACACCAGGGCACCTCCTTCTCTTGTTTCTTTTGCAGCTTTGCCACTAAAAGTATCTCATTGCTTTTGGATGTTATTGTTCTAGGTGGGTACAGAAAACCAGGAGAAAAAAAAAATCCCATAAAGCAAACAAGTTTTTAAGATATTCTGGATATATTGCTTATTCTTTGGGTTTTCCTTTTTGTAAGACAGGTGTCCCAGTGATCGTAACTATCCTATTCAACTGACTGAGAAGCGTGTGCAGAAAATTCTCAGTCTTAAATTGGAGACTGATTTGGAAGGACAGAGAAATGTGTAGCTTTTGTTTGTGGGATTCAGTGTTCAGAAGCGAATACTATTGGCATTTGGCCACAATTAATTCAGGGAACATCAATAAAGGATCACCAGCAGAGAGGTTTTATGTCATCAGTCTTTCATGAGACCCACAGGAACAAGGGATCCTAGGCATATTTCCTCTTTACTTATCAGATTTTGGAGGGTATCAGGAAACCCAGCACTCTATTGCTGTTCTCAGTACTACAAGGCATTGATGTTTTGGGACTACTGTTTATTTGAGTCTGCCTATGAGGTACTGTATTGACCACTTAACAGGGGAGGAATTTTTTTTTGTCTTTGAGAAAACCACCACTTTTCATTCTTGTCAGGAATTTGAAACATCTGATGACATCTTGAATTGTGATTTGGTGTCCTAGTGAAGCACAACAGTTCTCAGAAAGTCCTTTTCCACAGTTCATTGAGTTTACGAAAATATTTATCTCTATAAATGTCTCAGCTCTAATGTACTTCCTGCTCTGTTCTCCACCATGGCCTGTGGTCATTGGCCAACTCTTGAATAACACAAGCCAGATTATAATCCTCCTAGAGACAATATACAAAGGTAGGTAGCCAGATGACAGGTAAATGCTGAAGGAAGGATAAAGTGAACCCTTACTGAAGAAAGCTGGGGTAAAAGAGACAGACATTAATCCTTATGTTGGTTGTCAGGTACAGTCAGAGGATATGGGTAACAGCCAGTTAGAAGTAATGGGCTACTCCTGGTTATTAACCCAGAAACACAGTCCTTGCCTCAAAAAATTCACTAATATGCTAGTAAGTAATGTCAGGGTTCAAAACCACTTTTCTTTGTAGAACTGCCTGGTGGATTCAAGCCGTACTTGTAATTTAGAAAAGTCATGATTTGGTGATGTTTGTTTTGGTCTGGGTGAGAGTGTTTGGGCTTGCAGGCATGGTGCCCTGAATGCTTGTACAGAATTAACGGGCTTTGGCTGGATAAAGACCTGTGGTATAGAACTACAGAGTCCTCTCCAGCCTGGTTTGTAGCAACAGCGTGACCTTTAAGAGAGCATTAATAGAGCAAAGGACCTGACCATTTCTGCAGTGAGGGCTTCAGGCTGGCCCAATATTTAAACTCTTAGTTTTTGATTTTTTTTTGTTTTTATTATTATGAGGATCCTCTAATGTATCTTTTCTATACATTGGGTTTATACAGGCAGTCTTTGTTCTCTGCAGGTGTACATTACTCAATTTCTGACACAAGTCTTTTACTTTCTTCCCTGACTTCTTAGAACAATACAGTCTATAAAGTACTCAGAAATAGTTTTGGTAAAAAGTGATGGCATGCCAAGCTATGATTTGTCTGCATTAATAAAGCTTTTGCACATGTGGATGTTTTTAAGCTTCAGACATTAGTTTCCTGCTTTGGTCTGAATAGGTATCTTTTTTTTTGCCTTTGAAAATTGTGTGCTTGCAGACAGCTTTCTCAGATGTGTAAAATAAGAAGGGATATGTCTTTTTGTTTCACGTCAGAATATTTTTTTCCTTTTGACCCTCACTAATCTCTTGCAGTTTTCTTGCTAAGGCATATTTATCATAAGGACAAGACACTACCTCAGATGCAACTATGATCTGAATAAGGGGTTATGCAGCTGTGTGGCTGCATCCACTATGTGTCACTTGAACACTTTGCTAGATGGTATTATTATGGGAAAATTTTTGTCTTAACCCCCTTGGAAGTCCTTACCTGTGCTAACAGATGGATTCAAGATACAAAACAATTGTGGAATAGTTTTCCACACTTTATGAGTGCAGTGTGTCTTTGAGTTGGAAGAGTGATGCTTTTCCTCTAATGATCAGACCACATTCCAATTTACCCAATCAATTTCCATTTCACTTTGAAGGTGGGCATCAAATAACCTTTCCTTTGGCTATGACCTTTAAAAATTTTCAGATCTGTAGTAATGACATAAAGATTCTGTATTCTGTTAGCAGTGTAGGCTCATCAGCCCACCATATCAATTTTGCCCTTTGGGTCTTCCACACTCTTTACCACTTTCAAATGCATCTGACACTGTAAGAAATTTACTAAAATTACATACTTATTACTCTTTTAAGAAGCACATTCTTTCCTATATAATTTTTAAAAGACTCTTTTCAGTTTTCTGTATTTCTATGGCAGAAAATTACTGATTTCTTAGCTTGATTTATCATGTCTTTCATAAATGAGCAAGAAGAATACAATAAATGCAAGCTAGAGAAAAAGAGTCAATAAATTAACTTATTTTCATTTGTTACTTTTCCCTTTTTGAGTTTTAACCTTTAAGACATAATCTTGAGATAATTTCTGTCTTTTCTACCTAAGAAATGTAAAAACATTAGGGTGGAATCCTGAGTAGGACTCAGCTCAAAATCACAACATCCAGAGCAGGAGTCAGTTTCCTTAATGTAAGTATCTGGAACCGTTTGGGACAGTCTAGGTAAGAAGAGACATCTTCAAATGGCTGGCAGACTGTGCAGGTGCTATATAAGTCATATTCACTTCTGGTTCTGGGACACCTCAAAATTTTAGTTACCTGATTAAATCTACCTTATTGTATGGGACCTGAATTTCTGGTACAGTCAATGGAGAGCAATAAAGATCTTTGAAGGTCTTCAGACTGAAGTCTTATCTACTTGAGCAAATAGGTCCTGGAAGACTTTGAAGTCACACAAATGTTTCTGGACAATTTGGTCAGTGGACAATATGGAGGCACTGAGTCCTTTTCATTAGAAGATGGTTTCATTAGATATTCACAGTGCAGATGCAGGTTATTTCCTAGGTTAAGCAGTCTGAAATCTGTAGTTATTTTAGTAACAGAATACAAAATACAGTAATAGCAGGAATTCAGACTGCACTGAAACCTTATATAATGAGAGTTTTATGGTTAAAATCATTAAAATAGACAAGAACACAACAGACAGTTAAATTCTTAACCTTGTCATTGAGGTTCTGTGAAGGCAGGCTTTAACAGACAGTAAAATATCATATTAAGAGAAAATTTTAAGGACATAGCTGACTTCATTAGAGAGCAGCATGTATAAGTGTTAGTGACGCAATAGCAGCAGGAGTGGGGTGCATGTGAATTAATTATCTTTTTCTTGAGAAAATAAATCAATAGAAGAATTACATTATTATCATAGTTTATGTTATGTAAAGTTTTCTTTCAGATCAAAAGATTTGCCAAAATTTATAAACTATTTTTACTTGGATGTTATCAAAGTTTATCTCTGCATTTAAGAACCACTGTTTTCTGTAACTGTAAACCATGTTTTGTATTAAACTGTGAATCAGAAGCAGCTTTTCAAAGATCCTGTTCATTAGTGAGTATTAGCAACACTTCATTGTTAGAATAACAACAGAATAAAAAATAGATCATCTTCTTTGTGATCTCTCTATAACCAATTCAGAAAAATAACTTTGCTTTCTTTGAACTGCAAGATCTGTTCTATCTATATTTTCTTATTTGAAGTATGGAGGATTTGGGGCTTTTTTGCCCCCAATTCTTTAAAATAACTGGGGTTTCTTCTGTCTAGTTCCTAAGCTGATTCAGCCACCATAATTATTATCTCTGACTAGACTTTCTTTACATCTTATCAACCAAGAATATTTGTTTAGTAAGCTGATAGGTTTGGCAGTGATATTGAACATGCTCTATGTAGAGAAGATACATCAGAATGTGATAACATCAAATAATGGAAATCAAAGAGAACAACACAGAGAAACAAAGGTAACATCCTTCAAAATTCTACATTTTTTTTCCTTGTGTCATAAACCTACTGGACTACTGCGACCAGTGAATTAATCTGTCTCCACGGATTCAGTGAAAAGGATCCATGGAAAATACAATGGGCTTCTTTTAGAAGTTGTTCTATGGGGAAAGAAAAAAAAAATGAGAGAGATTTGTTATAATGGAAAATAGCTAGCAAATATCAATAAAATTTTCAAAAATTTGGCTGAGGGTTGGGTTTTGGGGGAAAAAATATTCAAGTAACAATAAGTGTAACAGCAGTCCATTAACCTTTTGGAGTTTTTTTGGATACAGACCATTACAGAAACAAGGTGAACAGTACTGTCTGAAAAGACTGCATTAAGATAGAATGGGATTCTAGGTTTTGGGCAACTAAGATAAATCAGGAGAAGCTATAAAGTATACTTATGTATAAAGCTTCACAAAATCACATGACCTCAGAAATTCAGAATACGGAAGGACCAGCAGGACCAGGATCACAAAATTAATTAAGGAAAAATATATTATTTGCCTTAAGTATCAAGGAAAGAAGTCTGTTAGAGTAGCCTTTTCTACATCTGTTTCTTAATATACAAACCATAGATTTAATGAACTAACTTCCAGTTTCAAATGTCCACATTTTACATTCAGCTTGCCTTGTGAGCAGATGATTTCTACTCTTAGCAACAATTTTGTATACAGCTGACATGCGGAGTACCTTAGCTAAATCTTGCTAAGCATGATGCATGAGCTGAAAATCAGAGAAAAATGTCACCTCAACTGTTAGCTTTCCTACCAGTTTCAGGTAGTCTTTTTGATAAAATTTACATAAATTCAGCTATCTTTCCTACTGTTTATGATATTTCTGCCTTAGTACCACTCATAACATGGAGGTATTTCCAGGAACCTAGAAACAGTAGGGAGTTTGCAGAGTAAAAGGAAAACATCCTTTTTCCCCTCTATATTTGCCCTGAATTTATGTGCCAGAGCAATCCATGAATGAAAGGTGTTAGTTATCATCAGAGACCATCTGTTTACGTCCATGAAAAGAGGATTTTGGACTTAGACCACCTTTATTTTGCTTGTGAAGAGGAAGAGAAAATATCTCTTAGTAGCTCAAAATCTAGAGAAAGACAAACCAATTGGAATTGACAAGTCTCTGAAGGGAAAGTTGGGGTTGTGGTTCAAGGTTAGGCAATATGGAAGCTCATCATCAGGGAGAGTTAGTGGAACTTTTTAATTACAAACCTGTCTTTTGTATTTTACTTTCTTATGTCCATGAGGATGAATTTCTTATTTTCAGGCTTCCAGTTCTGGTTGCCTTTTTACATCTGTATAATATGATGCAAAAGGCTAGAATGTTGTGAGCGTGATTCCCAACAGCCTTTGACACCACAGCTGAAATCCTGACTTTGAGTTTTAAATAAAAAAACCCACCTTTGACTTAGAGTAATTGTGAGTCAAAATGTAGGCAGTGTGGATGAACAATAGTTTGAGCTTTAATTCAAGTTCAAGATCTGAAATAATACCCTAATGTGAACATAGATCAAGACATTCTCTGTTAACGGAGATCCCAGGAAAAAAATTAAACACTGAGAAAGAACAATGTTTTCCTTCCCAAGTCATTAGACATTCTAGGAGGTGTACTCCATGTCTGCAAGGTATTTTGTAGCCTCTTTAATGGGGAAATGTTTGAAATGGTGGGGAGATACAAAATCTTTTCTGCGTTACTGAGCAGGAATTAGAAGTTGAAAACACTGTTGGTCTTTGTGACAAAGCCTGTCTGTTCTGAACTTTACCCACTAGTTCTCAAGCCACAGCTTGAAATACTTTTGGGAATAGAGAAAATCCCAGGGAAAATCTGTTTTAGTCATTTAACTTCTTTTGACAGACATTTTGAGTTTGCAGTTTGGATTTTGTCACCATCCCTTAGGAAAGCATTTCTGTTCTCTGGAGAAACCCATGAGAGACACAAACTCCACAGGGATATTTAGGATTAAGCTATAAATGCTGACTGACTGGTGTACTTGAAACAGCCTCCTTGAATGTACTCCTGTGCTCACTTCTATTCTTCACAGTATTGTTTTAGTAAAGATTTTAACAAATGCTTCACATACAAGAAAGAATCTTTTCTTCCAGTTGCCATCAACAATTTTTGTTAGTTACCTTCCTATAATTGTAACATCAACAACTTCTTATGAGTAAATACTCACAATTTCTAGTTTAATTTTACCTGGATATAAAGTCTCAGTGACCTAAAATCTAATGTGGCAAATCAAATTTCAAATTGAACAATATAGGACGAAAAGTGTAATGTCATACTGACACCCTCTTGATTGTAAATTAAAATGAGAAAATTAATTTACATAATATTTCCTTTATTCTAATCCATTTTTTACTGCTCAGGTAAGATAAACAAAGTTTTTCCAAGAAAACTGAAAGAAAAATATCTGTCATTAAATTAACACAGCTGAGAATCATGAATTAACTTCTTTGATACTGTAAGAAATTCAAGTTTTTAAAAATAGATTATTTCATAAATTCAGCTTTCAGTTACAATATTTAGCTAATAGCTTTTTGTGCAAAAATTTCATTTGAGAAATTTTATACACCCTAAAGACAAAAATATATGTTGACAACATGTGCTAATGTTAATGAATCTGTCAAATTCTTGGACACTTCTGTTCTTTCCCAGGGCTCAGGATGTTGTTTTTCTGGCTGATGTCATATTTGGTGCTCTTGTGACAGGAAGAAAGCATGGAAAAATAATGTCATAAACTTTAAAGATATATTCTGTGTTTTAAAAGAATTGTCATTGGCTGTCAGAAATGGTAATTTTGTGTTGATAAGTTGTTCATAACTTACCCTGTGAAACAAATTGACAGCCAAAGCTATATTTTATTTTCTGCTTATACTGTTGGGTTTGATTTTTTTTTTTTTTAAACAGAAACTATTACCGCTTCTAACCAAATTTCAAAATATTCAGAGAAGGCATTATCTCTGCTCATATCTTCCAAATTACTTTCATAAGGATTAGTCAATGACCAGACTTCAGCTTCTTTGAAATCAAACTTCTTTGAGCACTTTTAAATGTGGAAATAAAGGTAAGATGACACAACATAAAGATTACTTTCTGTCAGTTTATTGCTTATTACAGGATAATTTAGGCTGGAATAGCTTTTTGGAAGTCGTATATGCTAACCTGTTCCTCAAAGCAGGGCTATCACCAGGACTAGACCAGGTTGCCTGGAATCAAGTTGAGTTTTGAAAGTCTCCAAGGTTAGAGGTCCCACAGCTGCACTGGGCAGCCAGTTCTAGTGCTTCAGCACATTCAGTATGATTTCGTTTATATTCTTCCTTCTTCAGCCATGAATAGGTTAATTTCTTTTTTTCTTAATTACATTCAGCTTTTTAAAGTACTTTGTTTGTGTATATTTTCCAGATCGGCTAACTGATCTGCTTCAATATTGGGTATCAGCTGGTCAAGATCGTCCTGTGAGACACAAGTATGGTACACAGTAAAACTAATATTAGCAAAAGCGTGTGCAGTTTAAATTTGGATATACAAAGGTCTGCAGAAGGCTAAGAGAAACAATGATGTTTTAAATGAAGTCTGTTTTATCTTTGTATTACAGGTCTTGAAAGATATTAAATTTTTGAATCCTTTCTTTAAAATTTTCAGATAATCTGAATGAGGAACAAAGGAGATCTAAGGCTCCTTCACTTGCCAGCTTGCACAGGATAAAATATAGCACAATGGGAATAACACATAGTGAAACACCATCTGTATATGCTACTATAGGAATGAAATGGAAATATCAGAGGAGGATGCTGGGAATCTAAAGAAATTATTATTTATCCAGTCATTTGTTATTTTGGAAGTTGTTGCTTATATTTAAATTTTTTTTTTTTTTTTTTTACATTTCAGACATTAGTCGCTGAGTTAATTCAAGTTCACTTTTGGGCTGCTTAAAATTATGATTTGCAAATGAGGCATAAATGCCTGAGTGTTGGTATGTATGTGAGACAGAAAATATATGCACAGTTCTGAGCAATGACAGACAGAGTTACATGGGGCATCATAATCATAGCAGCTGGAACAATTGGTTGTCATGGATTTCTTGCTCTGAAAGAGTGGCTTTGGATATCTTTTCAGAATTGTGTTATTTTGACACCCCAGACAGATCTCGAAAACAGCATCCCAAAGATTTCTATTACTTTTTGGTGGAGATACATAAGAGAGACTTCACTTCTACTGATTTTATGGGAAAGGCACAGGAATGTTTTCTTACTTTCTCATTTCTCTACCAATAACTGGAGTGACATTTACTGTAATTAAGTTTTTGCAGTATGTGATTTGAATATTCATAGTTATAGTGATTCTTCATCTTAATAAAAATATCTTCTCTGCTAAAAAAGAAATCTTAAACCATCACACTGTCAAGTTCCCAAATCTTATGTGCTAACAGCTGTACTCTGGGCAGTTATTTTTTTACTGTGGGGATACAATCACCTTTCCAAGGTGGAAAATTGCCATAAATTAAAAAAAGTGTTTCTTATTCAGTCATCTCTTTTTAGAATGATTTTATCTACCAATGAAATAGTAAATACATAAAAAGAATGTTTGTCAGGTAGCATTTTGGTCTGATGTACGACCAGCCTTGACATACTGCAAAGGTAACAATTCTCCAGTGATAACCACCAACTACATGACACAGAGGAAGAACCAAGAGTTGTCAGAGACATCCCTAATAAGATGGGAGTGTACTTTTCCTCACGTACCTGACGATATCTAAAAGAAAAAGTGCAAGACTGTAGTCAATGATATCTGCAGTACCAGAGCGGGAGGTGGGTTCAGGAGGGGGAGTGGGACTGACTCAATGTACTTTTTCAGCAGTTTCTTGGAAGTTTAGTAGTTTGTGCACTGACTTAAATGCTGAACAGTGCCTTATGGTAATGTCTAACCAATTGCCACTAGGTCTAGCTTAGTTTGCCACTATCAAAGATATTTGAGGTTTCTAAAATGTTATTGTTTTTGCTGTTCATAGAGCCTGCTGCAATGTTGGGAAAGCGAAAAAGCATATTTTATAAAAATAGTTTAAAAGGGGGTTTGTGTGGCTAATATTACACAGGCAGTGTGAACAAGCCTGAAGTTAGGCTTCATTAAGGAAAAGGAGCCGGGCAATTGTAATCATGCTGGTTAATCATGCACAGTAACTGTGATAATCAGAGACAGTAACCTCTCAGACAGTCACTGCTAGTAAAGGTGACAGTCTATGTTTAAGACACATGGACTCATGGGCTGTATCCACAGTAGTGAACTGATCGTGGCCAGTAGGCAGGGCACAGAATGGCCCGTCGTTAACAATAAACTTCCTTAGATCTGAGAGCACAATGTAGAACACACAAACTGCCTACTGGGAATGGTCACCCCAGCCAAAACGTGAACTGGGATGGGAGAGCAACTTGGCCTAGACTGAAACCCATCCATGGACCATTCTTGCAATTTAACAATACAGACAGCTGATTCCCAGCATCCAGGATTACGCTCCACCCCTGTTTACTAATATTTTTGTAGCCAGAGGTGTTCCTTGAGATGGTGTATCTGCTTCTTTCCCACATCAACTTAGCGGGCGATTATTATAAGAATGCTGTTCCCCAGAGTGTATGTTGCTCGGAGTCCTCCATTTACATTGGATTTATTGAGTTTGAAGACATTCAGTAATGTAAAGCTCTTTGGACAGAGTTCCCAATTTGCCATTAACTTATTTCTGTCTATTGTTTCTCTCTCCCTGCTCCTCTCCCCTTTGGAAACTGACAGTAACTCCAAAGAAACATGGGGTTATTTTGAGTGTTTTTCAGTCAATATGTAGTCTCCAGGGTGACACTGGTGTTACCCAAATAAGTAACCAGTCAAACACAAGCTACACTCCACTTAATTTTGTTTGAAGTAGCCAATTGAAAGACATGGAAAAGATGTGTCCAATTCAGGGCAAAAAACCCAGAGACACCCAACTCAGACACATACAGGCCTTGAGTGTTCAGCTGGCCATGCCAAAGGGTCCTTTTAGGGTGCTGGTGTCCAGGCAGTGTTGCACAGCTGCGACATAGTGTGTGCAGCAGGACTCATCCTGCAGGAAGCCTGGGGTTTTGCCGCGCCACAACTTCTGGGTCTCAAGATGCATCCCTGCTGTAAGCCTCTGGGGCTGCCAAGCACATCTTCCTTGGAAACTGGCAACCTATTTTTTCTGACTTTCTTAAGTGTACAATAAAATGAGATTAGCATTACCCTAATCTCCTCTGACTGTAAAAAGAGCTTGTAAAAATAGCTCAGCCACGGGTGTCTATATTCTGGGTGTCTACATAGGATGAGGAGGATCCTCAAGAACCTTTTCAGAAGTCATCTGCAGTTCACAACATTAGGTGACTTAGGCATTAGAATACACAATATATCAATAAATGAGCTGAATCATTCATAGCTTGTTATTCTGAGACACTATCTTCCTGAAATCTATAATTAGAAAGTCCATGTAATTGATTTTTGCTGCTACATTTTTCTACCTTTTCTCCTTTAGCTGTCTCAAAATTAAAGCTGAAAGATTCACATTGTGCAAAGATTACAGACATGAGGAAGTTGTGCCCTATGCAACTGGGTACTTAAACCTGGGTACTTGTAGTACTAATATCTCTCCTATCAGGCTTCACTCCACAAAAGCAAAGGAAAATAGAAGACAAAGCAGTCACACTATGACCTTCTCATGGTAAAAGCTAAAATTAAGCTGCTTCATTATGTTCTACTTTATAGTCAAGAAGAAAAGAAAGAAAAGGGAAGGATCAGCATTTTTTTTTTAATTATTTTGGTTTTCTGTAGCTGCCATACAAGATAAAAGCCACAGAAGACTTTTGCTGTAATTCTCATATGCGTATGGAGAGAAATAACTTCTCTCTGTGGATTAATTTATTTGAATGATAATATGTAGAATCTCCATTTTCATGAGGTTGTTTTTGATATTTCTTGTTTATTTTAATGCTCAGCTCTTGTTCTGATTCACTAAAATAAATAAAAAACAAAGCTGAAGACTCGATTTTGAGTTTGTTTCAGATTTTAAAACAAATGACTGAGTTTGTCCTTGCATTAGAATTAATTAAGCATGTCTCTATTTCTGTTAAGTATTTTCAGGGGAATGGTAATTTCTAGACATTTCTAATGAAAACAGTTCATAACAAGATCAATAGCATGACTTTCTAATTATGAAGTTCCCACTATTATTCAAGTACTCACTATAATCAGTTTAACTCATTTACCGGCAGGGAGCTCATGATTAAAAATTTGAAGGGGTTGAAATGCAAAAGCAAACTGCCGTCTCCTAGTGACAAAAACGTATTGCTAAGTTGCTTGACATCTTAATAAAGCAGGCTATCCAAAGGCGTCCAGCAATACTGCTGCTACACCGAAGGCTGTTAAAATGAATTGCTAGATGTCCCTCTAGGAGCCTCACTGATTGCAGATATTAGATTATTTTCAACTTAAGTATAAACCTAACAGACTTAACATGTAGCAGAAAAAAGCGTGAGACACTACAGGCACAAGGCACTTTATAGTCCATCACTGTAGATACACTATTCGTATGGTGCTGATATTCTAGACCCACTGCCTAAGGTTTAGCAGGGGACAGGCCACTTTTGTTAACTACAAAATCAGAAGATGTTCAGTGACTGCAGGTAAAAAAATTTAGGATGATGGTAAAATTTGTATGTCATTGCTATGGGAAAGTTGTTTCTGGGCTTTTAGACAGGTCTTTTTCATGGGCTGTGAATGGCAAGCTTCCAGTCTTTTTGGATCCGCCTTAGTAAAACATAAACTAGTGTTGCTATGCTGGCAACCTAGTGATTAGCATCACATGCAGGATGAGCCTATTTGTTTTCCTGTCATAAATATAAGGTAGAGGATACTCATGTGAACACAAATATATGCTGACACCCCCCTAATAAAGACGAACTAGTTTTAACCAGTCCAGTAGCCTGCAGTTTTTCTGACCAACTTATTAGCAGCGAGATACAAATTAAACCAGTAAGCATTTGTAATTAAACTGAAAGTATAAGAAAATATATGGAAGAAAGTAAAATAACATAAAAACAGTTTTATTTTGAGTATTTATTTTAAAAAGGAAATATCAGTTCCTTCCCGTGTGTCCTAATTTTGTGACAGATTATCCTGATCAGAATCATGCCAGTATTTGATTGTTTGCTTTGTGGACTGAACCAAGAATAAAGTCCAGTCATAGCCATACTTTTTGTTTGTCTTTTGTCAATTAAGTGTGTGTGTGTGTAATGGAAAACAGTTCTGGTTATTAAAACACAAAGATTTTAAATATGTTTCTGAATTTCTGAAATGTTCCAATAGTTATTTAATAAAAATAAAGGTAATGAAAGAGTGAATTTAGAAACTATAATGGAGAGTGGAAATATTTCTTACAGTGTATAGTATGGCAGCAGTCAGCAAACTCAAGCAAGATGTAGAATCCATCTTTATGGTTTAACCTTTTTTTTCTTTTTTTTCTCTTGTAGTAAAGAAGAGAGAGATTTCAGATTTTCTGCCATAGCCAAAGTGCACTCCCAACACCACGCATTTTAAGGCAAACTGTAGTGCCTGCTGTTGATACTGTTCTTCTCTAAATCAAATATTTAAGTGTTCTTTAAAACATCAAGGAAAAGCTTAGTTCTGTAGTTCAGTTGTCTAGATCTCTACCTAGCTTCCAAACCTGACTACAATGACTATTAAATATTTAGTAAAGGCAGAGCAGAGTCCCTTGGAGAGACTGATAGCATCCTTTTCTCAAAGCATACTATAGGATATAGAGCATTCTCACTGGATATCTTGGCTGAGATTCCTGAAGAAAAGTAAAGGTGTTCTGTCAGGGACTTTGAATGAATGCCCCAGTCACTACTTTTCATTATAAGGGCATTTTTTCCCCCAAATAATCATAAATTAAAAAGAGAGAAGATAACATCTGATCATGAAACAAGCCTCCTGGGTGACTCAGATTTAAGTATTTCATTCACTTCTCTAGGTATGAAAACCAATAAGTTAAAATTTATGCCTGGTAAAATTCTTCCAACCCCAAGGAGCAGTATCGGGGTTTTTCACATTTTTACAATGCAAAGTTGAAAAGATTTTCTATTTTCTATGGTAATTATTTTGATAGTTAACTCTTCAGGTGAGTTAGAAAAAATAAAAAGAATGCAATTTTGCAAAAATCCAGAAACTTTAAAATTTGTTTTAATACCATTACAGAACGAAAATAAGTTCTTCCAAAATCTCTAAAAATATAGGTAGAATAACAGTGTGAAAGAATGCAGTTCCTGTCTGGACAACAGTCCAGCTGCAAGGGCTCTCATGATTCAAGTTTTTTCTCACAGCCGAACTAGAAAGTGAAATTCTTATATCACTGAGGATGACCTGTAGGTGCAGCAATCTATGTTGCTGTGATGGGTTAGCCCTTGGCTGGGGGCCAAACCACACACACCCGCTCACCCAATTCCCCTCCTATCTGAGGATAGGCAAAAAGATTAAAGGGGTAAAGGGAAAAAAAGGACTTGTGGGTTGAGATAAGGACAATTTAATAACTAAACTACAATAATATTGAAAATAATACTATATACAAATATACAAATGAGTGATACACAGTGATACTGCCCCCCGACACGATGACCAAAGGCTCAGCCTGTTCCCGGCTAACGATCCCAAAGCAGGGAGAGTCCTGAAACCACACTCACAGAATGGAGATAACAGTCTGAGCGTCCCAAACCGAGAGCTGACCGGGGTGGGGGGGTGGAAGGCTTGGGAGAGGGACCACCTGGAGCGAGACAACCTGGAGCAAAAGAGATACGGAAGCAAAAGGGATGGGCTTCTGGAGGGTCCTCACCTATGTACTGGGCATGATGTGCACGTTATGGAATAGATTATTGGCCACTCTGGGTCTCAATCCTGAACCTAAGATCAAATCCTGGGCTAGTAACTGGGGCTGTGCTCCCCCCCAGCCTCTCTGGTCTGCCGACCTTGGCAGGGCATAAACATCACTTTTTATCAGCTTTCTTCTGAGCACAAATCCAAAACACAGCCTCTTGCTAGCTACTATGAAGAAAGTTAACTCTGTCTCGGCTTAACCCAGGACAGTTGCCTATGGCAGAAATGCTATTCAGGAACTGAAGACACTTAATGTCATGTAGAAAGTTCAGGGTTTCCACCAAGAAACATGTATTTGGGGGGAAAAAAAACCAAAACAAACAAAAAAAAACCCCAAAACCAACAGTCATAATACTCTATACTGCTCATTGTCAAGGATAATTTTTTCATTTATTTTAACTTTGAGTTTCTTTGATACTGTTAGCTACTGTAAACAGGGTATGTCTCAGTGCTTTCTTTGCTAAGCTAAAGAAATAGATATTTTGAAGCCTCTTGGCTGCATTTAGTTTTCTATTTTTTCAGTCCTGTTTCTCTTGTTTTGAATATTTGTGCTTCAATTTGCCAATAGTCATAGATAAGTGTATACAAAAAAACATCACTCCAAATTAAAAAATCAGTTTCCATATGCCAAAAGCAAAAATAAGATTATTTTCTATTCTCACTCACTGTAAGCTGTTGGGTTTTTTTAATTGAAGAACAGCTATTTTCTGTCACAGCTATAATAGATACTATCATTGAATGTTGTTTTTGGCAGATCCTAGTTATTTTCAGAATCATTAGGTTCAATTTTTCCATTTCTCAGCTGTGCAGTTGGCTATATTAAAACACATTTTGTGTAAATATGCTTAGTTTACTAAGTAGTCCATATTTCTATGAATAATTACCTTCTTGATAATTTTTTAGCTTTTCTGCCAATCTTTTCCTCTATAAATTTCGTCAACACTGCATTTATGTTTTTACTGTGGATCACTGCTAAAATGTTGAAAAACATAAAGTTAATCCTGATGGGCCTCATCTAGAAACACTGCTACTTGTAATTTCTGATGGTGGCTGTTGTATTAAATCTGCCAGCAAGCTGACAGAATCAGAGTATCACAGAAAGGTTGAGGTTGGAATGGACCTCTGGAGATCTTATGCAGATGTCTTTTGATTATCTGCAAAGATGGAGACTCCACAGCCTCTCTGGGCACGCAGTGCCAGTGCTTGGCCACCTTCACAGTAAAAAAAAAAGTGTTTTCTGCTGTTCAGGCAGAAACTTCTGTGTTTCAGTTTGTGCCCATTACCTCTTGTCTTATCACTGGGCACTGCTGAAAAGATCTTGGCCACACCTCCCCTTCAGTTATTTATTTACATTAATGAGATCCTCCTGAGCCTTCTGTTCTCTAGGCTGAACAGTCCCAGCTCTCTCAGCCTTTTCTCATAGAAAAGATGCTCCATTCCCTGCTTTTACGGAGAGAGATCTTTAGTAGTGGCAAAGGTGTGGTGTTTGAGTCTTTGCAATTTCTTGCTCAAGATCCTTAATTATTTTACTACCCTTCCTTTGACTCTCTCCAGTATGTGCATGTCTCTCATACTGAGGAGGCCAGAACTGGAAAAAGTACTCTAGGTGTGGCCTCTGCTGAATGGAGCAGAAGCATCACCTCCCATGTCCTACTGGCAACACGCCTCCTCATGCAGCCCAGGATACCACTAGCCTTTTTTGCCACAATGGCAGATTTGTGGCCCATGTTCAACTTGGTGTCTACCAGGACTCCAAGTCTTTTTCTGAAAAGTTGCCTTCCAGGTGACCAGCCTCTAGTGTCTACTGGTGCCTGGGGCTCTTCTTCTCCAGACGCAAGACTTTGCAATTTTTCTTGTTGAGGTTCATGAGCTTCCTTCCTGTCAGTCAATTTCTCCAGCCTGTCAAGGTCCCTCTGAATGGCAGCACAACCCTCTGGTGTATCAGCCACTCCTCCCAGTTTTGTGTCATCTGTAAACTTGGTGAGGGTACACTGCCCATTATCCAGATCATTAGCGAATTTGTCGACCAGTATTGGACCCAGTACCACACCGTTGTTGAACAAGTTAATGTCCAATTTACTAGTAGCATTTAATACTGATTTTACTATGACATCATGTACACATTATACTCTACACATTTTATAAAATGTGTTACATTTCCATAGCTCGCTTCATCTTCCAAATCTATTCTTTCAGTGCCTGAACGACAAGGTTTTTTTGATAGGACATTTTCCATAAAACCTTCTCTTATTCTGTAATTGAATATCGTACTATCTCTCATTCTTTTGTGTTAAAGTAAAGAATTTCAGTCTTCAGGGAAACAAAATGTGACATTCCACATCCTGAATATAATCTACATATCGATAAACCTGTAGAGATTTGGGATTTTAAATAGTGAGTACTCAGAATAAACTATTTGTGAACAGTGTACAACCTAGTAATTATTAATGTAAATTGAAGAATAAGAAATATTAATTATGAATTATTCAGCCAACTCTCTTGGATAAGTGTGTGTGTAATCATTTGTAAAATCTGTATAGTATATTGAACAAATAAAATTCTGTGTTTGCTTGGTCTAAAGGGTGGTATTGTATGTTAGAGTGGAAAATATTCAAGTAAATGAAATGAGAAAATGTATAAATTTAAAATAATCGGAAAGTTCTTTGAGACACAAAAGTAACAATGGAACAATAAGAACATGTGGATATGCAAACGCAAATGTTATAAATAATATTTTATGATGTCATTCAAGATTAATGACCTAGTTACAATTTTACAGAGTACTGAGATGATCAAATACAAAAATACAACATTTGAACTCCCCTCAATATTTATTCAGTTCAGTGAATTAATATCAGAAAACAAACCATGACTTTTCAGTTGAAGATTCAAATGAACAAAATAAGTAGGCTGGATAGTTAAAATGAGGCTTGAGAAACAAGATATTTATCATAATTTGCCTAAATATTGTGTGGAATATTAAAACCAGAGTGTTTCTGGAACTTACGAAGTATAGTGTATTGCACAAGAAATAACCTAATAAATTCAAACTCTATTTGAAGAAATAAAAATGAAGATTTCCTTGCTTTTTTCTGCTGTATATTTCCAAAGCACCAAATGCATGCTCTTAGAAGGAGAAATGAAGTATATTTCTATCAAGTGCATTATTTTGTTCATGTATTGAATAAAAACAAACAAACACCACCAGCTCCCTCCCTTAATCTATAAAATAAAAAATTGAAGCCACAAAGCTTATCCGCCATTTCTTTAGGTAAGGGAACATTTTTTCCTCTCTCCTTTCCCATTGACTTTCAATTGACAGGTTCAGAAAGAGTTGCTTTATGTCCTGGAAGGCAGAAGATGTGTGAGATGTGTAGTACTAAGGGAGTTAGATTATTCTGAGATATTATTAAACAAGCAGATTCAATTAATTTGAATGAACAGACACTTCAGAGGGAGGCTGTAAGTTCATTCCAGGTGGGCTGCGCACAGGAGAGGACAGGACTTAAGATCCTTCTCCAAAACTTATCAGTATTTAACAGACCACTTTAATATTAAAAATCTAAAAAAAGATGTAAGTTTTCTCTGGAGAAGAGTAGTAAAAAAAATTAAAGCACTCTGGAACAAAGATTGAAAATCACTTACTTTTACTAAGTGATTAACCATTCTTGAAAAGTGATAAAATCCCTGGGCATCCCTCCTCCTATCTGAAATTTTTCCACATGGCTAGTCAACTCCAGCCAAATTCTCTCTGGTTTACAGAAATTAAGGACACAAGCCAAAACTTACAGACAAACCAAATCCTCTCAGCAGTGCAGCTGTGGAAGGTTTCTTCAAAAGAAAAAACCTAACTTGTTAATAATGTTCAGCTACTATCTGAAAGCTTATAGAAAGTACCCGCACCTTTACCTACATAATTTATATATTTTATATGCATCTATATGCATATGTCGGTATGTAAGTACGAATCATAGAATGGTTAGAGCTGGAAAGGACCTTAGACATCATCTAGTTCCAACCTCCCTGCCACGGGCCTGGACCCCTCCCACTAGCCCAGGTTGCTCAAAGCCTCATCCAGCCTGGCCTTGAACACCTCCAGGGATGGGGCATCCACAGCTTCTCTGGGCAACCTGTTCCAGTGCCTCACCACCCTCACAGTAATGAATTTCTTCCTAATTTCTAGACTAAATCTGCCCTCTTCAAATTTAAATCCATTACCCCTCATCGTGTCACTGCATGCCCTTGTAAAAAGTCCCTCCCCATCTCTCCTGTAGGCCCCCTTCAGGTACTGGAAGGCCACTATAAGGTCCCCCCAGACCCCTCTCTTCTCCAGGCTGAGCAGTTTGTCCTTAGGAGGATACATCCATGCTATTATCCGCATATCATGAAGGGCAAAGTGAGGCACACAAAAGCTAAATAATTTTATTAATGGCACAGAAAACCTTAGTGTGAGAACAGGGAATGAAAGACAAGGGTTTTTTTCCTAAATTCTAGTGCTCCTTCTATCAACCTTTGACTCAATCAAAATATTTTAAATATATGAATCTGCTTTGTTGCAAACCTGTTTTTGTATTTGTAAGATTTTTTTTTCCAGTAGAGAAAGCAGACATAAAAATTGTCATAAGCTGTGAGAAAGACACTGGTGTACCAGCAGAAGACAAGTTTGAACTCCAGGCAAAGTTATACACATTTTGGCCAGTATTTAAGCGCACATTAAATCCAGACCAACTGAACACTTAGTGATGCTGCTTAGCTTGAGTCCTGCAGGCCAGAGCTGTTACAACAGCTCTCGACATACACGTACTTACACACACACAGGGGAAATTAAAACTCACAGAAAGGGACTGAACTCAGAGGAATAGGTATAGATTCTTCACAAAAATGTTTTATTAGTAGAGATGGTTCTAACTAGATTGTTTTTAAACCCATATCAAGATGAGTAGCTTAAAATGTTATAGTGCATACTCAGAAGAGTAACTGTTCCGCATATAACCACACTGGGGGAAAGGAGGACCAGTCAAATAATGCTGCACCACCACTGTCAACTGAAAGGTTGAATAGAGATCTAAAGGCAGCCAGGAGCATTTTGGTGTTTCTCATCACACTTTCACCAACAAAACTGCAGCTCCAGCATGTGTCTGCCTCCATGTGCTAATGTGGGAGTAGACTGATGCAACAGTGAATGCCTCCTGGAGTGCCATGTGTTTTTCATGGGCAGACTGCCTCCACTTCCTCCCATTCTTACCTCTCCCCGTGCACCAGAGGATGTAAATCTTACCCTGTAGCTGTAATGAGACCTTGAACTGAGCTGAGACAGTTTCTCATGTGGACCAAAGCTCTGCTCAGCCCAGCTGAGAGAAAGGAGAGGGAATAAAGTGGTTTTTAAATCTAGTTAGTGCCAATATTTATTATTTTTTTTCTTAGAAAATAAGAACTGTCAGTGAAGTGTTTGAAACCCCCTAGAGTAATAACTTTCTCAAATTTCAGAAATACCATATAGTTGCTGTAAATCAAAATGCTGTGTGTTTTCATTTCCTTTCCTGTAATTAAAAGTTTGCTTTGATGTTTAAAAGCACAAGTACACCCAAGAGTTGAGTATTTAGAAAATGTTCACATTTGATGCTTATTTAAACCAATGTAATTTACCTCTTATTAATAACAGAAATAAAAAAAACCCAAACCTCTTGTGCTAAAAGTCTCACAGTCTCACCTCTGTGCCTGGCAAGATCATGGAGCAAATCCTCCTGGAATCTATGCTAAGGCACATGGAAAACAAGCAGGTGACTGGTGACAACCAACACGGCTTTACCAAGGGAAAATCGTGCCTGACAAATTTGGTGGCCTTCTACGACAGGGCCACAGAGCTGGTGGATAAAGGAAGGGCAACTGACATAATCTACCTGGACTTGTGCAAAACCTTTGACACTGTCCCACATGACATCCTTGTCTCTAAGTTGGAGGGACATGGATTTGATAGAAGGACCATTGCTGGATAAGGAATTGGCTAGACGGCTGCTTTCAAAGAGTTGTGGTCAATGACTCAATGTCCAAGTGGAGACCGGTGACGAGTGGTGTTCTGCAGGGGTCAGTACAGGGACCAGTGTTGTTTAACATCTTTGTTGGTGACATGGACAGTGGGATTGAGTGCACCCTCAGCAAGTTTGCCGATGACACCAAGCTGTGTGGTGTGGTGGACATGCTGGAGGGAAGGGATGCCATCCAGACGAGCCTTGACAGGCTTGAGAGGTCACAAATAAAAGTGCATTGTTTGGATGAGGCATTTGGAATCTAGTCCTCCCAATATAATCATCTGAACTGAAGAACTCTATGTCAAGCTAATTGTCTAGATGCCATCCATGGCTACCGAATGGATTAAATGGATGCATCATTGTCTGGAAGTCCTTCTCCCTTTTTATGAACTTGAGAGGATTTTGTGATAAAATAGTAGTTAAGAATAAAATTTCTGCTCTGTGGGGGAATGTTATGTGTTTATATATGATAACATACATATACAAGGCATGGGTGTTAGTAAGCATTTCAGTGTATTTTTTTTTTTTAATGAGAAAATTAGAACATTTATTATTTCAGTTGCAGCTTCTGCCTTAATATGGGTTTTGCATGGTTACTAAGAGTTTTGTCTGCACATGTGACTGTTTATGTATGCACTTTTAAAAAATTTTCCTTAGAAATATATGGATTTGGTTTAATTGTGAGGGAGTCTGGAGTTCTGTTTGACAAACAGACCTCTCCATGTTTTTCCAGGTACTCTGACCTCTTTTTCCTGCTTTGTTTGGAATGCTTTCACCATGCAATGTATATGTATTAGACACACAGATATCTATCTAGATATATAGTTGTATAGAACTGTATAATATTATAGTACTACATAATATAATTTAATACAATTTAATATAATATTATTTT
>NW_010105752.1:2168-12918 GCF_000699245.1 Pterocles gutturalis | reverse complement strand
CGCGTTCCTCTGCTTCATCCAGCTCGTGCTGTGCCTTCCGGAACTTGGCCAGGTTGGTGTTGGCCTGTTCCTCCTGGGGGGCGGGGGGACATCAGTGGGGCTGGCCCCCTGCCGGCCACTTCTCCAGCTGTCCTACCTTCTGTTCATCCACCTACCCTACTGTCCATCCTTTTGTCCCACCATCCATCTCACCATCCATCTACTCAACCATCTACTCAACCATCCATCCCACCATCCATCCCACCTTCCATCCCACCTTCCATCCACTCAACCATCCACCCATCTGTCCTTCTACTCTTCCATCTGTCCAACCACCTGCCTGTCCCTCCTCCCACCCTCCCTGGACACCCACCGCCTCCTCCGCCTGCCGTTTGTAGGCCTTGACTTTCATCTGCAGCTTGTCCACCAGGTCCTGCAGCCGCAGAAGGTTCTTCTTGTCCTCCTCTGTCTGTGGGGAGGAAAGAAATGGGGCTGGAGACCGTGCCTCAGTTTCCCTGCTCAGGGACCTCCTGGGCTGAGGCTGAGCTGTGGTCTAGCTTCTCTGTGACCTTGTGGCCACGGGGTCAATTGTGTTCTGGGTCACCCTACAGCAATGGATGAGGTCTAGGTTTCTTGAGTCCTATATCTCTCTGAGCGTGGAGGCAACGAGTGATGTTCTGGGTCATCTGTGTCCCTGTGGCCACCAGGTCAATGTTCTGGGTCACCTGCACACCTACAACCACCAGGTCAACCATGTTCTAGGTCCCTGGTTATGGGGCAGTGGGTGATGTTCTGGGTCAACCATATCCCTGCGATCACCAATGTTCTGGGTCACCCTGTGGCCAC
Source organism: Pterocles gutturalis (assembly GCF_000699245.1). NCBI lineage: Eukaryota > Metazoa > Chordata > Aves > Pterocliformes > Pteroclidae > Pterocles > Pterocles gutturalis. Next base: position 12,093 of record NW_010105752.1, on the reverse strand, counting down.
CACGTCAACCATGTTCTACCTCCATGGATACAGGGGCAGTGATGTTCTAGGTCATCCCTTGGCCACCAGCTCTGCAGAGGTGTAGGTCACACCCAGGGTCTGGATGAAGAGGGGCCGGGCTGCGGTGGCCCCACCTGGTAGCTGAGCTCCTTGACGCGCCGCTCGGACTTGCGGAGGCCCTTGATGCTCTCAGCGTTACGCTTCTGCTCAGCCTCCAGCTCGTTCTCCAGCTCCCTCACACGGGCCTCCAGCTTCTGCAGCTGCTTCTTGCCCCCCTTGAGGGCCAACGCCCGCCCTCCCCCAGCCGCAGCTGCAGGTCCTTGATGGTCTGCTCCATGTTCTTCTTCATCCGCTCCAGGTGGGCGCTGGTGTCCTGCTCCTTCTTCAGCTCCTCCGCCATCATGGCTGCCTGCGTGAGGGGAGAAGCTGTCAGAGGAAGGAGGCCCCGGGTGTGTTCGCCATCACCCTGCAGTGGATGTGTCCCTGATGTTGGTCCCACTGCGGCACTCACGTCAGTGATGGCCTTCTTGGCCTTCTCTGCGCTGGTGTCCTGCTCCTTCTTCAGCTCCTCCGCCATCATGGCTGCCTGCGTGAGGGGAGAAGCTGTCAGAGGAAGGAGGCCCCGGGTGTGTTCGCCATCACCCTGCAGTGGATGTGTCCCTGATGTTGGTCCCACTGCGGCACTCACGTCAGTGATGGCCTTCTTGGCCTTCTCTTCGGCGTTGCGGCACTCCTGGATGGCCTCTTCCACCTCTGTCTGCAGCTGGGAGATGTCACCCTCCATCTTCTTCTTCTGGTTGATGAGGCTGGTGTTCTGCAGGTGGAGGAGAGGCCCTCAGGAGGTGGCCATGGGGCTGCTGCACATCCTTCTGCAGCCCCACAGGTCTTTGAGCCCTCCCGCCATCTCTGCAGGCTTCCAGGATCTCCAGGTGGAGGAGATCTTTGGTAACTCCACCCAGAAGAAGCTCACACCCAGGGTTTCTCCAGGGTTTGAGCATCCCTGGATGGAGGTGACCTGTCTCCTTGGAGGAACGTGAGGTCTCACCTGTGAGTGGAGAAGCTGGACCCTCTCGCTGGCTTCAATGAGCTCCTGCTCAGCCAGCTTCCGGGCCCTCTCGGTCTGCTCCACCACCGCCCGGAGCTCCTCCAGCTCCGACTGCAGGAGGTTGTTCCTCCGCTCCACAATGGCGATGTTCTCCTTCAGGTCCTCGTTGGCCCGGACCACGTCATCCAGCTGCAGTTGGGTGTCCTGGTGGGACAAGCAAGATGGACCTAGACCAGCAGCTCCAGAGGGCTGGGAGGACCTCCCAAGAGGTGGGTGGTCCCACCTTGAGGTGAGTCTGGGCTCCCTTCAGGTGGGACTGGGCCTCAGCAGCCATGCGGTTGGCGTGGCTGAGCTGGATCTCCATCTCGTTGAGGTCTCCCTCCATTTTCTTCTTCAGCCTTAGGGCCTCATTGCGGCTCCGGGTCTCAGCATCGAGCGAGGTCTGCAGCGAGTCCACCACTCGCAGGTGGTTGCGCTTGGCCTGCTCCATCTCCTCGTCCTTCTCAGCCAGCTTGCGCTCGTAGTCCGCCTTGACCTGGTTGAACTCCAGCTGGGCCCTCAAGATCTTCCCCTCCTCGTGCTCCAGAGAGGCCTGGGGGGGACAGAGGGGACAATGAGGACCACAGTGGAGACCCACAGAAGATGAGGATGCATGGGGACGTGGGGACGCTCACCTCAGCCTCCTCCAGAGCAGCTTGAAGCTCCAGCTTCTCGGCATCCAGCTGCTTCCGGACCTTCTCCAGCTCATGGATGGTCTTGTGGCTGGCGCCCAGCTGTTCTGTGAGGTCTGAGATCTCCTCTGCAGGGGTGGGATCCCATCAGGTGATGTGGAACAGGGTAGAGAAGGTGGAGGTGGGCAGGAGGAGGGCCTTGGTCTTACCTTGGAGGTTCTTGTTCTCCCTCTTGAAGGTCTCCAGGTGCTCGAGCGACTCCTCGTAGGCATTCTTCAGCTTGAAGAGCTCGGTGCTGAGGGACCTGGCCTCCTTCTGCGACGCCTCCAGCTCCGTCTGCGACTCCTCGAACTTCTGCTTCCACTCGGACAAGATCTGTGGGGACACCACCAGAACCCCGGTCACCAGCTGCTTTCCCCGTGGAGAACCTTCTCCTCATCCTCCTCTCCCCAACAATCTCCTGGTGGGACTTGAAACTCTGCTGAAACGTGGCCTTTGACAGTTGTCCACCTTTCTTCTGGGCTTCTTTGGTGGGTACTATTGGTGGGCCCCACTTCTCCCCACCCCCTTCCCACCCTTCTCCTCCCACCCTTTCCTGGTCCCCCCAAACCTTGTCAAAGTTCCTCTGCTTCTTGTCCAAGGCTGCAGCCGCTGCGTTTGACCGTTCCACATCCGCCATCAGGTCCTCAATCTCATTCTGTAGCCGGTGTTTGGTCTTCTCCAGGGAGGAGCACTTGGCGTTGACCGCCTCCACTGCCTCCTCAGCCTCCTGCAGCCGCTGGGCCAGCTTCTTCCTGCCCCAGGGGACCATCAAGACACCCGTCTCTGGTGACCCGTGGCCAACACAAGCCTTCTTCCACCCAGAGCTGGGCCAAGACTCTGCTCTTTATCTCCTCTAACATCTCCAGGTCCCTCCACCTGCTCCAGATCCTTCTATGGTGGAGGGGTGTCCACTCTCCCCTGCCCCACAGGAGCTGCCCCACAGCACATGGTGTTGCCCAGGTGGTGGAGGGGTCTCCTCTGACTTCCTCAGAGGTCCTTCCTCATGGTCCAAGAGGTTCTCCCAGTCCCAAACCCCATCTATGTTGCCCTTGGGCAGGACGTGGACCTTCTCCTCCAAATGGCCTTGAGGTTGGCCTGAAAGCCTGGAGGAGCTCCTGGTGTTCCCACCTTGGGGATGCATTTGTCCCCGATGTTGTCTCCTCCCTCCGTGGGGAGATGACTCACTTGGCCTCCTCCAGCTCCTCAGTGCGCTGGATGGCGTCTGTCTCGTACTTGGTCCTCCACTGTGCCACCTCAGAGTTGGCCTTGGAGAGCGAGCGCTGGAGCTCAGCCTTGGCCTCCGTCTCCTCCTCGTACTGCTCCCGCAGCAGGTCACAGTCGTGCCGGGCCGACTGGAGAGCGTGGGCCAGCGCGTTCTTGGCCTGGGGGGGCAAGGAGAAGGTAGGACCATCGGGTCTGCATTACCTGGGGCTATCTCAAGGTCCTCCAACCCAGGAAGCAGTGGTGTTTCACAGCCCAGCCCTCTGTAGACCATCCCAACCCAAGCTCAACCTCTCCAGACCCACCCAACCACCTTTAGTCTGGCCCAGTCTGACTTCACCTGGTCCAATCCCACCCAACTGTTTGTAGACCACCACAACTGCCTCCCAGCCGACCTGCTCAGCCCAACCTGTCTGCCGTTAGACCAAGGCAACCCAACTCAACCATGCTTAGATGGAACCACCCTCAGATGGAACCACCCAACCCAACCAGCCTGAACTTAATTCTTTTTTGGTGCTACCACCACAAGGAGGAGGAAGATCTCTCTTCTCAGCCACCCCACAAACCTCCCCTTCATTTCCTCCTCCAGCTGCCTCTTCAGGTCCTCCATCTGCTGGGTGTAGGACTGCTTGCCCCTGGTGAGCTGAGAGATGAGGGCCTCCTTCTCCTCCAGCTGGCGGGACAGCTCTCCTGCAGAGGTAGGGGATGGCTTCAGGAGTGGGGTGGGGGGTGAAGATGTGGGGTGGGGAGGTGAAGATGTGGGGCAGAGGGTGAAGGTGTGTGGGGTGGATGGTGCCATGGGTCAGGGCTTCCCACCGTTCTCGGTCTGGAGCTTGGCCCTCTGGGTGCTGATGTCGTTGAGGACTCGTTGAGTCTCCTCCAGTTTGGCCCGGTGCTCGGCCGCCTGGTCCTCCATGGTACGGGAGACCTTCTCCATGCCCACCTTGGAGGAGCAAAGGATGGAGGGGAGGGATGAAGCAGGAGGCTTATGGCACGCTGGAGAGGAGATGTCCGCCTTGGCTTCCTCCTACCTTGGCCTTGATGAGCTGCTCCATGTTGGAGCTGAGGTCATCCAGCTCCAGCTTGAGCTCACTCTTCTCCTTCTCCAGCTTCTGCTTGACGCGCTGCAGGTTGTCCAGCTGCTCGCTGAGCTCAGCCACGCTGTCAGCATGCTTCTTGCGCAGGGCAGCGGCCGTGGCCTCATGCTGCAGCGTGGCCTCCTCCAGGTCCCGCCGCATCTTCTGGAACTCTGCCTCCCGCTTCTTGTTGAGCTCGATCTGCACTGAGGTGGCCCCGCCTGCCTCCTCCAGCCGCTCGCTGATCTCCTCCAGCTCTCGCGACAGCTCAGAGCGCAGCTTCTCCACCTTGGCCCTGCCTGTCCGCTCCGCCTCCAGCTCCTCCTCCAGTTCCTCGATCCGCGCCTGTGGGCCAGGGACAGGGACACCATCATCAGGTTTGACTCCACCAACTCATCTGCTCAGCTCAACCCAACCAGCTGGAGACTCAACTCAACCCAACTTGTTGCAGACTCTTCAACTCAATTCAACTCAACCCAACCCAACCAGCTGGAAGCTCTCCAGCCCAAGCCAACTAGGCAGAGACCAGATCCCTCACCTGCAGCTCTTTCAGCTTCTTCTGGAGCTGCAGGGCCATTGCCTGCTCGTCCTCGATCTTGCTGTTCTGCTGGTGGATCTCAAACTCTTTCCTGCAGAGGAAGGTGGAGAGTGCTGAGGTCCCTGCCTGTGCCCCCCAACCAGGTCAAACTGGGGAGGGAGGTCCAGCCTCACTTCTTCAGCTTCTCCTCCAGCTGCTGCTTGTCATTCTCCAGGTCCATGATGTTCTCCTGGGTCAACTTCAAGTCGCCTTCCAGCTTCCTCTTGGCCCGTTCCAGGTCCATCCGGATCTTCTTCTCCTGCTCCAGGGAGCCTTCAAGCTGTGTGGGAAGACAGAAATACGGGGAGAAACCTCAGGTTTTCAACATCTCTGCCCCAGGAAGCTCCTCGGCAGTGCCCCTAGTTGGACAGCCACACTCACGTCATCTGCCTGCTGTTCCAGCTTGACTTTGGCCTTTGTCAAGGTGTTGACCTTGTCCTCCTCTGCCTGCAGGTCATCCAGCGCTTGCTGGTGAGCTTCTTGCAGGGCCTTCTTCTCCTTCGTCAGCTTGGCGATAGTCTCATCCAGGCCGGCCATCTCCTCTGTGAGGTTCTTGACCTGCAGGAGGAGAAACATCAGGCCTCCAACTGGGTGCCAAAGGTAGGGTTGAGTTGGGGGAGGCTGCTGTTGGCTTTGGCCAATGAGGCTGCTTCAATGCAGGAGAACCCAAAGGGCCTTGGGTCTTCTCCATGTGGCCCAACCCAACCAGCCTGGGGTCTCCTCAACCCAACACAACCAGCCTTGTTGTCTCCTTAACCCAACCCAACCCAACTAGTCTTGGGTCTTCTCAACCCAACCCCACCAGTCTGAGTTGACTCAAGTCTCCTCAGCTTGAGGTCGAGGCCTCTCCTCACCCTCACCTTGTTCTCAGTGGCATGTTTCTCCTTCTCCACCTTGGCCAGAGTCAGCTCTAGATCATCAATGTCCTTCTTGAGCTCCGAGCACTCATCCTCCAGCTTCCTCTTCTTGGCCGTCAGCTCAGCATTCATCTCCTCCTCATCCTCCAGCCGCTCTGTCAGCTCCTTCACCTTGGCCTCCAGCTGGATCTTGTTTTTGATCAGCTGGTCACAGCGCTCCTCGGCATCATTGAGGTTGTCTTGCTCCTGTGTTGGGGTGATGAGTAAAGTGGGGTGGCCCCGGGGAGGGGGGTGGTCACCCCCTTGATGTAGTTTCAGGGAGCAGTCTCACTCACAGCCTGCACTTGGAGCTGAAGGTCGTTCTTCTCCTGTAGCAGCGAGACCATCTTCTCCTCCAGCTCCTTCCGCCGGCCCTCTGACTTCTCCAGGGCCTCCTTCAGCCTCCCAAACTCCTCCTTCATGGTCTGCGCCAGAGCCCAGGAGACCAATAGCCATGTCCAACCCCCTCCGTCCATTGACCCCACCCAACCCATGTCATTGTTTGTGCCTTGTGTCCTCCTCCCACCTGCATCTCCTTCTCCGTCTCAGCGCTCTTCAGCAAGGGCTTGATCTTGAAGTAGAGCTTCATCCAAGGCCAGTTCTTCACCCCCATGAAGGCCCTGATGTTCCACTGGATCACCAAGAGCGCGTCCCTACAACGGGGACACAGGTGTTACCACACCATGGACCTGGTAACCCACTGGAGGTCCCACACCGAGGAGAAGGACCCGTTCCCCCTCTCACCGCCGCTCCAGGATCTTCTTGAACTCAATGCGCATGAGCTGACCCCGGGCCTGAGCCTGGATGCGGGTGATGATGCGGGAGAGGCGCTCGTCCCGCATCTCCTCCAGCAGCCCCAGCAGCCCGGCCTTGAAGAAGACCTGGTGGAGGAAGGAGGTCGGTGAGCAGGGGTTTGGGGAAGAGTTGGTGTATGGATGGATGGACTGATGGGTTGGTGGGTGGACGGAAGGACGGACAGGGCTGTAGATGGACAGGCGGACATATGGATGGTGGGACCACGAGGTCTTGTTGCCTCAGGGATGGTGGGACCATGGGGAGACCACGTGACCTCACCTTGGTGTGCCCAAACTTGTACTGGTTGTGGTCGATGTCGATGGACCCCAGGAGCTTCTCGGCACCCTTGCGACTGTCGATGAACTGCCCCTCGGGGATGGCTGCGGGGTTCAGGATGCGGTACCTGGTGGCCGTGAGAGAACGGGACACCCCAAAATCAGCTCTGGTCGGGTTGTCCACCCCCTCCCCACCCCCCATGGTCCACGTCTGCTACCGTTGGCGGAAGTCCCCATAGAGGATGCGGTTGGGGAAGCCCTTGCGGCAGATGCGGATGCCCTCCAGCACCCCATTGCAGCGGAGCTGGTGCATCACCAGGGGGTTGTCCATCACACCTGGTGGTGGGTTAGAGGGGTGGGGTCAGCCACCAGCCACACCCACCACCCTCTGTCCCTGTCCCCTCCCTTTTCTCACCCGGTGCCTTCCGCTCGTTAGGGATGAGGCAGCGGACAAAGTGGGGGTGGGTGGTCTTCAGGTTGGCCATCAGCTTGTTGAGGTTCTCCTGGTGAGGAGGGAGGAGAGAAGAGGCTGACCAATGGGCCAGCAGGTGCGGAGCTGGGGGCAGTGGGTGGGGCCATCCTCTGTGCTGGGAGTTGTCCTCACTCTGCCCCACAGTAGGTCCACCGTGTAGGTTCCTCACCCGATGCAGTGCAGAGACAGTCTGGAAGGAGGAACCTTTCTTCTTGGCTCCTTTCCCCTTCCCTCCATCACCGCCTGGGGAAGAGAGGGGTGGGGTGAGGCAGGAAAGGAAAAGACTCTGGTGGGCAACTGTCTTCTCCATCCACCCGTCCCTCCATCATCCAACCATTCATCCACCCACCGGTGTCTGCCCCAGCATAGTTGGAGAAGAGGTTGGCCAAGAGCTTGAGGGCCGATTTCTGGTAGAGCCCCACCACTGTCTCGTTGAGGGGGTCCTTGTTCTTCTCCAGCCAACCCAGGATGTTGTAGTCCACTGTGCCAGCGTAGTGGATGAGTGAGAAGTGGGCTTCTGTCTTGCCCTTGACGTTGCGTGGCTTCCCAAAGTTGGCCGACTTGCCCAGGTGGTTGTCGTAGAGCTTGGCCTTGAAGGTCATGTCCGAGGCCTTGGGGAACATGCACTCCTCCTCCAGGATGGACATGATCCCCATGGGCTGGAGACCAGAAGATCTTGTTGGTCACGGAAGACACCAACCACAACCCAAGCAGCCGCCTTCAGGGTCCCTGGCAAGCTCCAAGGGGAAGGATCCTTCTCCAGGAGGCCCTGGGGGAGGTGGTACCTTCTCAATGAGGTCGATGCAGGCCTGGAGGTCCATGCCAAAGTCAATGAACTCCCACTCAATCCCCTCCTTCTTGTACTCCTCCTGCTCCAGCACGAACATGTGGTGGTTGAAGAACTGCTGCAGCTTCTCGTTGGTGAAGTTGATGCAGAGCTGCTCAAAGCTGTTGAACTAGGGAGGGAGAGAGGGGGGTGGTCAGTGGGGTCAACATCTCACCCAGTGAGGTCAATGGGGTCAATATCTCACTTAATGGGGTCAATGGGGCCAAGCCAACACCCAAGGGGGTCAACATAGTACCCAGTGGGGTCAACAGAGTCAACTGGACACCCAACAGGGTCAATGTAACGCCCAACGGGATCAACAAGGTCAAGCCAACACCCAACGGGGTCAACAGGGTCAACTGGACACCCAATAGGATCAATGCAAGGGGATCAACCAGGCCTTACGTCGAAGATCTCAAAGCCAGCGATGTCCAGCACACCGATGAAGTACTGCCGCGGCTGCTTGGTCTCCAGCGAGTTGTTGATCCTCACCACCATCCAGTTGAACATCTTCTCGTAGACGGCCTTGGCCAAGGCACCGATGGAGTAGTAGACCTGTTGGACATTCTGCCCCTTGGTGACATACTCGTTTCCCACCTTGACCCGGGGGTGACATAACCCCTTGAGAAGATCGGCTGAGTTCAGCCCCATCAGGTAGGCCGACTTGTCGGCATCTGCAGAGCACAGAGGAGAAGACATATGGTCAGGTCCCACCTCATCCCACATTGGAGGAAGCCTGGTGACCCCAAAACCTGGCCCCTCCCACTGATCCACCCCACCCCACCTTCGGTGCCGTCCGGCTCTGCCTGCTCCTCCCGTTGCTTCTGCTTGAACTTCATGTTGCCAAAGTGCATGATGGCGCCTGTCAGCTTGTAGACACCTGCCTTCTCCTCACCCGTGAAGCCCAGGACGTCGAAAGCACTCTGTGGGGCGGGGGGAGAGGAGGTGGGAGAGGACCCCCGCCACCAAGCTAAGGGTGTGGCCATCTGCTGGCCACCATCCATGTATCCCTCTGCCCTTCCTGCTCATCAGCCTGTCTGTCCATCCGTGGAGTCAGCCATCCATCAGCAGAGTCATCCATCCATTTGAAGGACTCACCCATGGACCTGTCCATCATGGATTCATCCATTCCACCATCCATGGACTCATCCATCCGTCTGAGGAATCCATCTGTCCATCTGAGGACTTGTCCATCTACGGACTCATCCACCCATCCTTCTGAGGACTCTCATCTCTCCATGGACTCATCTCTCCATAGATTCATCCGTCCATCCATCCGTCTGAGGACTCATCCACCCATCCATGATTTCATCTGTCCATTTCAGGACTCATCCACCCATGGCCTCATCCATCCACCCATCCTTCTGAGGACTCTCATCCATCTATGGACTCGTCCATCATGGATTCATCCATCCATCCATCCACTTGAGGACTCATCTATCCATAGATTCATCCACCCATGGACTCGCTCATCCATCTCTGTCTCTACACCAACTCCTCACCCACCCGTCCCTCCTCATGTCCGACCTTCTGTCCCTCACCCCACCTCATCCCACCCACCTTCTCCCTCTCCCTCCACCATCCCTGCCTTCATCCTCTCCATCCGTCTTCTACCATCTCAACTGGCCACCCCAGCACTCCACCTTCTCCTCGGCCGAGGGATGTCCTCCGGCCCGCCCCACTGCTTACGTCGGTTGCCAACATCTCTTCCGAGTCATCGATGGAGGCCACAGTCACCTCTCCTTGGGAGACGTAGCTGTAGTCATAGGGGTTGTTGGTGATGAGAAGCATCTCTGCTCCGCGGTGGCCGAGGATGAAGAAAAGAACTGAGCATTTCTGGCAGCCAAATGGCCCCAAATTGTCCTCAATCACCCCAAGAACCAGGGGAAAAGTGTGAAGAAGACCCAAGGCCAAGCGTGGTGCCCCACTCACCCAGAAGCTCCGGCTTCTTGTTGGAGAGGATCTGGTAGAAGATGTGGTAGTTCCTCTCAGCCTTGAGCTGGAAGATGACGCGGGACTTCTCCAGGAG
>NW_010105752.1:1721-2142 GCF_000699245.1 Pterocles gutturalis | reverse complement strand
AGAGAAGTGCATGGAGGTTGGGATGAGGAGATGGGTGGAGACATGGGGAGATGGGTGGAGACACAGGGAGATGGGTGGCGGGACAAGGAGATAGATGAATGGTGAGATGAGGAGATGGATGGATGGACAACAGGACAACATCTCATGGATCTGTCAACCATGAAGGCAGATGGATGGATGGATGGATGGAAGGTGGGATGAGGAGATGGGCGGACATGTGGGTGGCCGGACGGACAATGGCCAACCCAATGTCCTCTCCTGGACCTCTCGATCCACTCACAGGTCTCGATGTCAGCCGATGCCAACTTCCCGGTGGCCCCAAAATGGATCCGGATGAACTTCCCCTGGGAGAGCAGTGGCGTGAGGTGGAAGTGGCCATGGTCCCCCAGCAGGTCCCACCCTGTAGACCCTGCCCACAGAC
>NW_010105752.1:0-1690 GCF_000699245.1 Pterocles gutturalis | reverse complement strand
CACAGCCCCCGCCCACAGACCCCACCCCCCACTCACGAATCGGGAGGAGTTGTCATTGCGGACGGTCTTGGCGTTGCCGAAGGCCTCCAAGGCAGGGTTGGCCTGGATGATCTGGTCCTCCAGGGTGCCCTGGTGGGGTGGGACGATGGAACGGGGTGAACACCACTGGGGGAAGGCCACGGGTGCGAGGGTGTGGCCTGAGGACCCACCTTGCTGCTATTGGCCGCCTCCTTCTTGCGGTCACCGATGGCAGCGATGCTGGCAAAGTACTGGATGACCCTCTTGGTGTTGACCGTCTTCCCCGCCCCGGATTCTCCGCTGGGCACAGGGGTGGGGAGACAACAGGGAGGGGTTGAAGAACATCATGGCAGCTTCTCCATCCCACCCCACCACCATGGGTTGGGGCTGGGGACTTACGTGATGAGGATGGACTGGTTCTCTCGGTCTGGTAAGAGAAGAGAGGAGTCAGGTGGGATGATGTTGGGGGAGATGGTTGGGGTTGGGGCTGAGGATCTCCACCCTCCCAGGTGAGGTGGAATGAAGTTACGGGAGACGTTTGGGGTCTTGGGGTTGGGTTTGGGGTTCTCCATCCCCCCAGGTGAGGTGGGATGAAGTTAGGGGAGACATTTGGGGTCTTGGGGTTGGGTTTGGGGTTCTCCATCCCCCCAGGTGAGGTGGGACAACATTAAGGAAGATGTTTGGGGTCTTGGGGTTGGGGTTCTCCACTCTCCCCAATGAGGCCTGGGCCCATTTTTGGGGGTGGGGTCTTCTAGTTTTGGATCCCCACAGGAGGTCCCCACCTGTCAGCATGTTCTGGTAGGCGTTGTCAGAGATGGAGAAGATGTGGGGCGGAGCTTCACTCCGCTTCTTCCCCCGGTAGGCGGCCACCACCTCCGCGTTGTAGACAGGCAGCCACTTGTAGGGATTGACCGTCACGCAGAAGAGCCCCGAGTAGGTCTGGAGAAGAAGCAGGTGGGTCAGGACCATGAGGTCCCACCCCACCAGGAGGGGACATCCCAGGTCTGGGTGGCCCAAGGGGTCTGGAGATGGGACATCATGGGGTCTTGGTGGCCCCAGGGGGGCTGGAGAAGGGTTCTCTCAGTTCTAGGTGGCCCAAGGGGTCCAGGGATGGGACATCCTGGGTGGCTTCAAGGAGTCTGGGTATGGGACATCTTGGGTCTGGGTGGCCCAAGGGGTCCAGGGATGGGACATCTTGGGTCTGGGTGGCCCAGGTGGACTGAAGAAGGGATGTCTTGGTTCTAGGTGGCCCCAAGGGGTCCAAGGATGGGACATCTTGGGTCTGGGTGGCCCAAGGGGTCCAGGGATGGGATATCTTTGGTCTGGGTGTCCCCAAGGGGGCTGGAGAAGGGACATGAGGTACTATGTGCCCCAAAGTCCATGAGGAAGCCATGCCAGGTTCTAGGTGCCCCATGGACTCTCCAGAAGTACCATTTCCGTTCTAGGCAGCCCAAGAGCTCTGGGGAAGGGTCACCAGGTTCCCATCACCCCACAGGATGTGGGGAGGCCCCGCCCGGTGGGGAGGTGCCCCAGGGGCTGGTGGGAAGGCTCACGTAGATCATCCAGGCGGCATAGCGCTCCTTCAGGTTGTAGAGGACGGCGGGCTCGTGGAGGAAGGTCAGCATGGCCATGTCCTCGATCTTGTCAAACTTGGGGGGGTTTTGCTGGTGGA
>NW_010105751.1:0-3156 GCF_000699245.1 Pterocles gutturalis | reverse complement strand
GGTAAAGAACTCATTAAGTACCTCAGCCTCCACTATATCCTGGGTAGGAAGGATGCACCGAATCTGCTATAACATGAACCCTCCAGGAGCTCTGCAGCTCAGGGAGGAGGAGTGTTCAGAAGCACAGCTAACCGAGCAGCAGCGACACTCTACAGGAAACATTCCACCTTCTGTTCCTTGGGAGCATAGCAGGGAGCAAACCAGAGCCAACCAGGGCACCGATCTATGGAAAACCACCTCCAAACACCAGAAGGTATTTAAATTAGCTTCAATCTTACTACCAAAGTGGGGAAATTCAAATATTTAGAGACTATGAAAACCCCCCATCTCCCCTCCCAAGGAACACCACGTGTGATCGGCTCAGGAGCAGTGCCGCACAGCCACTGCAAGCTGCTCGGGAGAGGACACTGAAGGCAAAGGGGCTGACTGTAAACTCGAAGCATCTTCAGATATTAATGAAAAAAATCTACTGCCTCGAGTTCTCTGTTTAGCAAGTGTCTAATGTTCTACTAATCATCCACTTACAAACAAACTCTGCAGCTTCTCTGCACCATACAGATACAAAATATTTAATACACACAGAAACATCCTGAAGTGATTTTATAAAGAAAGATTTGTGCTTTTGTTTTCATCTATAGGCATAACTATTGCACTTGCCTCCAACTTGGGAAAGCAAAGCACACCAGCACCCATTACAGGTGTGAAATATGTTCACATGATTCATGTCAACTTGAAACAATGAGGACATATAATGGGACGTCACCCTCTTTGTGAGGGTGGCCTTTGAGTATTTAGATTTTCCTTGTATAATCTGGATAGTGGAATGGTATGTATATAGTTCATGTCCTGTTGCCAATTTTATGTTAATCACACAGTGTTAAGTGTGAAAAGCTTGGGTGGAGGGACTGGACAGTTACTGGAAAGTTAATTAAACAGTGTTAAGAAAGTGTGAAAGGCTTGTGGGGAGGGTCTGGAAAGTTACCGGAATGTTAATTACACAATGGTACTGGGACTTGTTTGCATAGACCCACCTGCTGTTATGAATATGTAACAGAGGGGCAGAACCACCGAGGGACCCCCAGAAACTCCTAGAAAGTGAAGAGAGCATGCGCTGAAGATCATTTACATAGGCCCACCTCTTCATGAATATGTATGGACATGAGGGATAAGAACGGGAAACAGGAACTGTGGTGTGCACATGTGTCTTGGTAGAGCAGAGGCTCCGCCCAACGTGCCCAACGCTGTTTGCTTGCCTTTTATTCGCTCAATAAATTGAAAATTTATTTGGCATCCCGTTTGGGACTAAATCATTTATCACATAGGTGAAGTTTATTCACTGAGAATGAGAGAAAAAAAGGAATGTCAATAGGTAAGTGCAAATAAAACAGGTGCTTTCCAGCACACACAAATGTAACCCCTAATGGGGCATGATGGAGAACAGAAAAAGAGCAGCTGGCTCCAGGGAAGAGGGAAAAATTAAAGAACAGGGACTGGGAGCTGGACAGAGAGACATGGAGAAAGGGAAGGAAAAAAAAACCAGAAACAGTGATTGACCACAAGACAGATAGGGAGGAAATGAAAAATAGCGGCAGGGAGCCAGCCAGAGAGAGATGGAGACAGACAGCCCTGTGGGGCTACAGGACAGAGAACGTGGAATTAAAACACAGAGACAAGGAACCGGCAAGAGACAGGAAAAAATCCAGACAGGCTACAGGGGGCAGTGGGAGGAATGAAAAAGTGGGGACAGGGAGCCAGACAGAGAGAGCCAGAGAAAGAAAAAAACTACCAATGGGCTCTAGGGGAGAGAGGGAGGAATAAAAAAACAGGGACAGGGAGTCAGAGAGAGATTGAGAGAGAGAAATATGATGGGGAAAGCAACAGGGTACAGGGTACAGAGGGAGGAAGTAGAAGCAAGGGCCCAGGAGCCAGACAGAGAGACTGAGAAGGGGAAAAATCCTGGACAGGCTTCCAGAGAGAGAGGGAGGAATTAAAAGTTGGAGACAGGGAGTTGCACAGAGAGATGGACAAAGACTAAAGCTGCCTCAGGCTACCAGACAGAAGGAGAGTTTAAAAATGGGCACAGCGAGACAGACAGAGAGGGAGGGAGAAAAAAAAGATGCAACAGGCAACATGGCAGAGAGGGAGGAATGAAGAAAGAGGGACAGGGAGCCAGACAAACCGAGAGGGGTAAAGAAAAATACAGCAATGGGCTTAGGGGCAAAGAGGGAAGACAGAAAAACAGGGACGGGGAGTGGGACAGAGAGAGAGAGTGAAGAAAAAAATACTAACCAGCGACAGGACAGAAAGGGAGGAATGGAAAAATAGCAGCCAAGAGCCAGACAGAGAGAGATGGAGAAGGGAAAAATAGCCCCGGGCTACAGGGAAGAGAGAGGGACAACCTAAAAGATGGGGACACAGAGCTGCCCAAAGTGCGATGGAGAAAGGAGGTAGGGAAACCCAAAAAAAAAAAAATGGCAGCAGTGGGGGAAAGAGAGGGGGCCGGGGGGGGCAGGGAGGGGCAGGGAGGGACTGGACGCATAAGAGGGGCGACAGGACTCCAAGGGCTGGGGACTCACCGCAGCTCTTGCTCTTGGTGCTGCTGGGGGGGGGCAGGGAGGGGCAGGGAGGGACTGGACGCATAAGAGGGGCGACAGGACTCCAAGGGCTGGGGACTCACCGCAGCTCTTGCTCTTGGTGCTGCTGGGAGAATTTGACAGTTCCGGTGTTTCTTTCTTGTTCTTTCCCCCTTCCTCTTCTGTAACTCTGGTCACTTGGCTGTCCTCCACCTAAGAGAATATGTGGGTGTTTCGCAGCTCTTAGGAGACAAGGGTTCCGAGACAGCAGCCTCACTCGCTCACACACCATGCACAGGAGTAGGACAGGGGGAAAGAGAGAAAATTATGAGCGGGGAGCAGAACAGGTGGACTGAGAGAAATTGAATGATAGGAATAAGGGAGGAGGGAGAGAGAAAAAGACAGAGGGAACAAGTCAGAGAGACTGAGGAAGAAAGAGAGAGATGCAGAACAGGACAAAGAGATGCAGAAAGAAAAAACAGCGCTGGGCTGCAGGAGACAGATGGAATGAGAAAAAACAGGGACAGGGAGCAGGACAGAGGGACAGAGGGACAGTTTCGGGGAGGGCTCGGGCACAGCGGGG
>NW_010105750.1:7920-16198 GCF_000699245.1 Pterocles gutturalis | reverse complement strand
AGATGGGGAGGCACTCTTTATTGGGGGGTAGCGATAGGATGAGGGGGAATGTGTATAAGCTAAAAGAGGGTAAGTTTAGAGTCGACATTAGGAAGAAATTTTTCACTGTGTGGGGGGTGAGGCAGGGGTCCAGGTTGCCCAGAGCAGCTGTGGATGCCCCATCCCTGGAGGGGTTCAAGGCCAGGCTGGATGAGGCTTTGGGCAACCTGGGCTAGTGGGAGGTGTCCCTGCCCATGGCAGGGGGGTTGGAACTTGATGATCTTTAAGGTCCTTTCCAACCCAAACCATTCTGTGATTCTATGGTGCCCTGAGGAGAAAGACATGACTGTGAAGGGGGTTGAAATGACAAGCACACAGCACAGCTCAGACTGGGGACAGCATTTCTGCAGGGTGGGCTTGGGGCAAAGGGAGACCCTGCACTGTAACAGAGCTGGCATGTCAGACAGGGTCCACGCAAGCCATGAACTGGTTGTTGGCTGCAGGACCAGAGCCAGGCAAAAAAACTCCCCTGCTGCATAGGCTTTGCTCTGCAAACTGTTCCGTCCCGGGGTGTTCACAGCAGCGCTGTACACCAGCATGAAACCCCCACCCCTGACGCGCAAACTCTGCTGCGAGACCATCCTTCGGGCAGAAATGTGTCGTCTGTGCTCTCAGCTGGTTGCTTAAGCAAATGTAGTGCCTTTCTGCCAGTTTTCTATCTGAGCTACTGCAGAAGGAGGGAAAAGCCCTGCTGTCTGATGGTGCCCAGGGACCTCAGGACACGTCCCTTTACCAGGAGTGGAGGGGCAGAGATGCTGAGGTACAAACCACCTCTGAAGGTCTTTCCTGATGCTCCTGCCAGCAAAGCCAGCATGGACCATGCCAGGCGCTGGGGCAGCTGCCCGGGTGGCAAATGCCCACCAGCTCTCTGAGCTGACCCCAGCCCATGCAGCAAGGGGGATGCTGTGGGGCCAGACCACAGAGATGCTGGTGGGGGGCAGACGGGGGGTTGTGGGCAGCATGGTGGGGCCTTTCCCCAGCACTCAAGGTGCTCCCATTATAATTTGCTTTTGCAAGGCATCATTCAAGCTCCTTAGATACCCTGTGTCTGAACAAAATAATTTCCTGTTTGACTTTGTAAATCAAAGTAGACGATACAATAATTATTAATAATATGTTGACTTATCTCATCAGCGTTTTAATTAGTCAGTAGAAAAGCAATTTGCAAAGGGGCCGATCGGGCTCCCTCTGATCCAGCAGGTCACGTGCCAAGCAAGGAGAGGGGAGAGAAGGGCACTGGGGCACCAGGGCGTTTTGCTGGGGAGAGATGGGAAACCAGAGGCAGAGAAGGGGAAGGGGCAGCCTCTTTGACGGCACTGATAAGAGTTTAATTTTCAATGCAAAGGGAATTGTTCTGGGGATGGAGTGAGCTGCAAAGCTCCCAGGAGCCCTTTGAAGTTATAATTGAGAGGAGCCGCAGCCTGCGGGACAGGGATGCTCCTGGTGACCCTTCCGCTTCCTGCACGTGTCTGCGGGGTGGAGGTGAGGAGGGGATGCAATTAAACCCCTGAGCAGCAATTACAGCCGATTACCCCTCAGTTAATTGTCTGGCAAGAGGAAATGTCAAAACAGGCCAGGCATGCCTCCCTGATGGCTTGACACTCCCCAGGACCGCTGGTGCTGCTGACCCCTGTTGTGGCCATTGCTCCCAGCCCCCTGCTCCTCTGCTCTTGCTGGCCACAGCAAACCCAGAGAGGAAAAAACCTTGCCCACAGGTGTGATGAAAATATCAGGACTTCGCAAGTGTTACCCTTACAGTTTTTCACTGCTGATGCTTTGCAGGCAGCTCTGGGATCTCCAGTCCAGAAGAGGAAACCTCTGAGACTGCTGCCTTTCCTTTGGCATCCCCAGAAGGCTCAGGGAGGTGGGACAGGACCTGCAGGTGCTGGAAAAGTAAGCCATAGGGCACTAGGGACTGAGCTGGTGGACACAAGTCCCCTTCTTTCTCTCCTCAGGCTGGGAACTGGGGCTCTGTGCTGTTTAGTGCCATGCAACGACTCAGCCAGGACTATCCACCTCCCCACTGTCACCCGTGCAGTGGCCCTGGGCTCACTTCCTGGGAGGAGGAAAGGGGATGTGGGTAAAGCAAACACAAGTGTGACTTCAGCTGGGGAGCCAGGGTCAGCAACACTGTCCCTTGACAGAAGGATGCTGTGACAGATGTCTGTCCATGGGTGGAGCAGGGAAATCCTGCACCCTCCGGCACCCAGCGCATGCTCCAGCTGCAGCCCAGGCAGGACAGCCAGCAGGCAGCAGGGGAGGATAGCACGGGGTGGTGGGGGGGTTTTGCAGGAATATCTGAATTAAGGAAACAGCAGCAAAAATAAGGGACCTCAAATAAAATCTGGCTTCACAGTACATCACCTCCATTCTGCACCACCAACTGGGGTTACCCAGCCCAGGGCTGCCAGTCACAGCACAGCGCAGAGGGCAGGGACAGTCCCAGGGACACCAGCAGTACTCCTGAGATGGTGACCAGCAAACTCAGTTGCTTTCCTGGAGCAGAGATCACACCAGGCTTGGAGCCATGTGGACCCAAGTTGCCAAGCCTGTGAGTCACCCAGCATCTCTCCCACCTGAATCTGAACCCTGCTGCAGGGGATGCTCAGGAGGCATCTGCTCAGCGCCGTGTCATTGGTACCGAGAGCAAGCATCCTACAGCAGCTTCTCTGAGAAAACAGAACCCTATCCTAGTATTAACTATTCTTAATAAACATCAGTAATAAGGAGACTTCAGACATGTATTAGGGGTCAGGAGTTGCTGGGCTGCTGGTGAAGGGCTGCTGGACATCTGCTGTAGCAAAGGGTCTTGGGCAGTCTGCGAGCAGTGGAGGGTCTGACTATGGGGAGGAATTGCTTAGGATGCAGTGAAGGGCAGAGCAGAAAGAGTGGACAAAGGAAAAGAGCCCTCCCTCCCAGAAACATCCAAGGAACATCCTTCCTCCCAGGAGAGCAGAGGAATCACTGGTCCCTGATCCCCTGAACAGGCATCGAGCCCCTCCAGGATGCCGGGATTTGGCATCAGGGCTGGGATGAGATGGCAGCAGCAGGGTGATAGGACAGGGATCCACATGACTGAGGGTAGCCTGAGCATGAACATGAGGGGACATCTCCCTCATCCAGGGGATGACACAAGAGGGTCTGGTGGCTGGAAACTGAAGCCAGGCAAACCCACGCAGCGATGGGTTTTTAACAGTGACCTGTTAACAACATCGCTACAGGACCTGGAGGATTTACCAGCACTGGTAATTTTGTAGTCAAGGATGTTTTTTTCTAAAAGCTGGGCTTTTCTGAGACGTGAGTGAATTGACAGGTCTGAAGGCCTGTATTTATGCAGGAGATCACATCGCATTAGCTCTGCAGTCCCCTTCGACATTGTACCTCTGAACCTGCTACGTTCCAGGATAGTCATCATTGCAACAGCTAACTGCTAAAATTAGAGCCGAGTTAATGATTTAATGTATTTACATATATGATAATGTCTGATATGAATCTGATCATTGTTATTATTGTGAATTCACAGTCCTGATCACTCCTGCTCAAACAGTGCAGGGGACTGAAAGTCTCGAGCAACAGATCAATGACAATGATTAGAGGCCTGGGAAGATTTCTGTAGGAGGTGGAATTGAAAAGATTAAGACCGTTTAGTTCAGAGAGGGGATGAAAAAGAGTGGACATGAAAAATCCACACAGCAGCAAAAGCCAGAGAAGCACCCCGATTTGCTGCAGGCAGCAAACCCCACTGTGCCTTGCAGTTGGTCCTGTGTGTATTTATGGGATTGTCTCTGTTCACAGAATGAATGAGCAAAATCCTTACAGCCAGGTCACCACTGCCATCTGAAACTCACCGTTTCCAGAAAGCTGCTGTGGCAGGAAAAACTGGCCTTGGAAATGCAAGTGAAGGGACTGTGCGGACAGGATCCAGCCAGCAGAGATGGCAGGCTCACATGGGGGTCCCCACTCCTACATCCCTCCCGCCCACAAACCCATTCCCCATAAAAAATCATCTGCAAGGATGCTCCCTTGCCCCTCTTGCCCAGTCCCCACAGCAAACTCCTCTGATTACAGGAGGTTGCGAGCTTCCCAGTCATTTGGGCTGTTCCTCCTGACGCTCTCTGGGTGCAGCGAGGAACAAGATGCTTCTCAGTGTGAGTCCCATGGGGTGAGTTCCCTCAAAGCTCCAGACCTAGTGACAACCTGGTCTCTACCAAGGGACACAGAGCAGTCAAATGGCATTTCCAAACCAGCTGCATCCCACCGCTAGTCTTTCAGGCTGGCACTTTCCCAACAGACCTGGTCTCTTTGCCCCATCAGCACTGACCAAGGCACCAGCCTGGGGCTGAGTTGTCCATCCACCCTGCTCACGGGGACCTGTGGTGACCTGTCCCACTGGGGTCATCTCCATGCAAACAGCCACTTCATACTTACCCCGTGCGAGGGGTAAGTCATCCAACCCCAGTCCCCCGAGATTGTCGACGTGTCTAGCAAGTTCACTGCAAAACACAAGAGCAAAATGCTGCGTTAGAAAGCTTTCTCCTCATCCCTGAGGGGCAAGGAACTGAGCCACCATGAACTACCCCACTCGCTTATCGTCCCCTTCACCCCTCAATCTATGGGTCTGCTCTCAGGGACCTGCCTGGCTGCAGCTGAGGCAGATATGGAGCGAGGGGAAGGCAGCAAATGATGCTTCCCAGAGCTGTTGGTTCAGGATAGTTGAGGTGGGGCTGTATCAGTCCTGGCCATAGGACTGAGAGCAACCTGCCCTTTTGGAGGAGAAGGGGCTGCAAACAGCAGCTCACAGGGGGGAACAAACTCCAAGTGTCAGGTTGTCCACCAGTCTCACCCTGGGCCAACACTGATGCAACTGGAGCATCATTCCTCACATGGACACATCTCATCCAGGGACTCTGCTGAGCTCTTCAGGCTCACATCCCTCCCAGCATCACCAGTTTGAAGTCTGCGCTCCAGCAGATGCTGTAATTATGCACCAGGGTGCCCGGCTCCAGCACAAAGTGACCTCCCATGGCCCTGGCTGACACCCCACTGGAGAAGCCAGACTGTGGGGCATAGGCTGCGTGAGGAGGCCCATCAAAGCCAAGCTTTCAAAAGCCCTGCCACCACCGGGAGCCTGGCTTAACAAGGAGACACGGGCAAATCTGCCAGGAGAGGGGAGCAGCTTCTGCAGGGGTGAGGACACCTTTGAACGTGCTCAGGAGCTTCCCATGGAAAAGTGTGCAGCATCAGCCGGTGGGGAAAAACGGGATGCCATGGCATTGCTGCATGCACAGTGTGGGCTGTCCCTGAGTGTCACCTGCTGCCCGTGAGCCCCACACCCAGATCCCACAGCATCAGGCAGAGGAGAGCCTTGCCACTGCCTCGTAACCCCCTGACCTGCTGAGTGTCCGGGGAAGGAGCTCAAGCCCTATCTCCAGGGTACAGATCCAGAGGGATGGAGGCTCGGGAGGAAGTGCCAGCAAGGTGCCCCTGACCCTTGGGAGTGAGCACAGCAGGCACCGACACCAGCGCACCCGTGCCTCATCACCCCTCATCAGCACCAGGCTCCTGCAGGGACCTCCAGTGCCTCCAGCCTTCCCCAGCGCTCTTTGCCCTGCAGCCATCCAGTAAGGTCAAGCCCAGGCTGGATGCTGTGTCCGTGCCAGCTGCATCAAACCAGACCTCGAGGCGACTTGGTGCAGCATACCTGCTGCAGCACCGGGTCTCGGCTGCTCTGGAGGGACCGTGGTCTGGGCACGAGGCACCAGCTTGTCACGGCGGGGATGGGGCATGTCGGGACAGTGGCTCCAGCCCTCAGCGTGATGCTGGTCCCAGCAGCCAGAGGAACGGGTGCCACTTTCATTTATTATTACCAGGCAGAGAAGGAGAGGGGGGAGAGAGGAACAGAGACGTGAGCTGGCTGTGAAACGCCCGAACGTCATGCTCCTGACAGAGCAGATTAGGAGCTTTTGAGGCATTTATTAATGTTAGCAGAACAATTTGAAAGAATTTCCAGGGTTTCTTGTGTGACTCCATCGGCCCAACAGCGGGCCGAGCCCCTCCACTCCCCGCACGGTGCTGCTCCCACTGCTAAAGAGGCCCCTTGCCCTCAGCACGCAGTAATTACCTCGGAGATCTCAAATCCATTTTTATTTGTTATTGTTAATCTGAAGATTTTCTGCCTATTTTCCCTGGGTAATTCACCCAGCAGGAGACCGGGCTCAGGAGTTTCCCTGCTCGCAGTGCAGGAGCACAGTCCCGGTGACCCTCAGCAGGCAGGCTGCAGGGAGGGGACCGCTTTCGCAGACCCTCTCTACCCCCTGCTGTGGTCTCCGCACCCTCTTTCCCACGCTGAGATGCTCAGCGATGGTTGCGGCTGGGCCTCGCCCCTCGTGGTTTGCGGCTGCCTCTCGCTGCTCTCCAGGCAGCACAAGGACCCTGCACGGATTGCTGTCCAGCTGGAGCATCGTGCCATGGGGAACACTGCTGAGATGGGAGCAGGCACGGTGGGACATACCCCAGGCTTGTCTGCACAGCGGTGTGTAGGATGGGATCTGGAACCAGCTTGCTACACCCCATCCCACCATGTGGACCGTACGATTGTCACCCAACGGCATATAGATGAAGGAGCCGTCTCTTCGCTGGTGCTTTGGTGCACAAATTGCTACACAAGCTTGCTTTCCCTGCAACACGCCCGTGCAGCAGATTGCTTGTGATTCTTTGCAGGAAGAGGGCTAAATTATTTCTTTTATTCCTTAGCAAGCATTTCAGCCGAGTGCATAGGAGTCCAGTGCGTTAAGCTGACCGCAGTGGGCATTGCAGAAATATGAAGCGTTGTGTGTCCCAGAGCTCTTGTGTTAACTCGTGGTATAGCACACGTCTGTGGACAGGAGCATCCGTCTAGCGGCACTGTTACATGCTGTGCTCGGATGTGGGGGGACCAACACTCTCCCGAAACCCAACTGTTCATTTCAGGGAAAGGCTACAGACCAACACCAAAGAGAACCCATCGCATCGCAGGTGACAAGTGCCCTCTCCAGTCCCTTGCAGGTGATCTCCCCGCTGCATCGCTTCTCCGGGAGTGATGCTCAAAAAGAGCCCGCCCGTCATGCCGGAGGGCGAGTGAGACCGCCACAAAGGATCCCTTTCAGCTGAAATGTTTCTCAGAAAACGTGCTGGTTTGGGAGACCTCTCTCCTACAGCTGGGCAATTCTGTTTGATGTTATGGACTGTCTGCATGTATCAGTCTCAAACTGCGAGCTCCATTTTGTTTTCCTGAGCACCATTTTGTATTTTCCCTATTCTGTGCCTTGGCCTTGACTCGGCGTATTGAGCCAAAACACCAGGAGGTGTCGGGGAAATTCTCGCACTGGTGGAAAAGCTGTCAAGCCTGATTGCCCGTTCAAAGGGAAGCACCTAAGAGCGAGCCGGTTGCTTCCCCCAGCGCCAACTGGGGTCTTGAGATGGAGTCTCACACAAGCCAGACCTACTCGTCCCTTTTTAAAGTTACATCAAGTAATGTTGCGTGAGTAGTGCACCTTGCAGTCTCATAGATGCAGATTATGCAGGAGTCGAAGACTAGGTGTATGTATATGATGTATATGTATATGTATAATTTATTAATACCTATATCTTTATTTTTATATCTATATCTATACCTATCTATATATATCTATCTATATCTATATCATCTATATCTACATCTGTATCTATATCCATATCCGTATTCGTACCTGTATCTATCACCTTATAAACACCGCCTGGGATGAGTGAAGAAGCCAAGGCAGGGACTAGCACCCAGAGGATGTCCGTTCTACCTGGGTCGATATATTTATTGCCATATATCTGTATCTGTAAAGACTGAGCACTCGGAAACCCTTCCCAACGCTTGTGCTGGTGGCCGTGGCTCCTGCAGGGATGTATTACATCCCCACAAACAGAGGCACAGGTGCCTCAGAGTCCCACAGTCAAGCATCCCGGGTTCAGGAACGGCGCTGTGAGAGCCATGGCTGCACAGCCCAGGGGAGCCTGTGGACCCTCAGCCCACCCAGAGGTGCATGGTGGGGTGGGGGGACAAGCCTGGGGGGGACACGCTGGGGGATCTGCTGAGCCCCAGCCTCCAGAAGAGCAGTGGGGGACCAAAGAGGGCTCTGAACTCCTTCACTAATTGTTAACCCACTGTGGTCCTCACTCTAATTACTCCACCATCTCCCTCCCAGGCAGGGGCTTTGTAGCGCAGGCGTGG
>NW_010105750.1:7680-7910 GCF_000699245.1 Pterocles gutturalis | reverse complement strand
GGAGCAGCGCTGTTCCCCTGGGGTTCAGTTCCTCTCCATCACAACTTCAAAGCCTTCCCAAGATTCACAGCAAGGCTCCCCCCATGCAACGCCTTTTGCATGGTTAATTAAACTCTTATCAGCATGGTTAGGCGCTCCTGCTACTTGCTATCCAAAGACCGTCGGGGCTCAGCTGCCACAGCCCCCCGTGGGTCCGTACACCCCATGCCATCCCCCAGCCCCTCTCCGCG
>NW_010105750.1:777-7659 GCF_000699245.1 Pterocles gutturalis | reverse complement strand
TGCAGCGAGAAGAGAGGGTCGGGGTATGGGAAAGGGGCAGGGAGAGGCTCCCTGAGGGGAGGGGAACAACAGCCAGCGGCATTCATGTCACGTAAGCTCAGGCAGAACTTTGAAGGGGCAGGTGGGGCTGGGGTGGGTCAGCTATTTGTGTCCCACCGTTTAATCCAGAGGCGCTGTGAATAGCCAGCCGCGACCTTTCCAACTCGGGAGGCAAAGCCGAGCAACAAAGCCGTGTCCTACCGGCCTAGAAGCATCGCAGGGGGACGGGGAACGGGGGGAGGGTGCTTCGCTTTCAGCTTCCCCCTCCCCAGGACTTTTCTTTAAAGAAAGAAAAATAGTCATTTATTCACCAACACACACAGCCAACCACTGGGACTTCGAGGTGAAAGCATCAAGCCTGGAGGGGAGGTCAGCTCTTCCCATTTGGGAGATGCACACACGGGATGTGCCCTGTGGATCCGGGTTGGCACCGCGGCACTGGGGCGATGCACACCAGTGCTCTGCGGCACCGGCGGGGGGGTGGCTTTGTCCAGCAGCAGCTTGTCCACACGGCTGCACGTACGAAGGACACAGCGGGGATGGTGCTCGCATCGGCACCCACCGGCACCGGCTGCTTAGAGAGGAAATTTAGGAAAGCATTGCAGGTAGATATAAAAGATGACACCATACCTGTCAGGAATTTTGGATTTAAACATTTTTGGAAATGCCAGGATCAGACTGAAATAACAAATATTAAAAAGAAACATTTTCACACAATTGCTGTGAAAAAGCAGTGCTGCTTTCTGGATGTGCCCTAATTGCCATTTCAGGATTTCTTGTCAGACCTCCGGATTGTTGTTGTGAACTTTCTGTATTTAATTTTATGTCGTTTTGTAATGCATCAGGAGCGGTAATACCCGTAAGGACTGCCCAGAGGTTCACCCTTTTTCAGTATACCAAGAGCAGGAGATACTTTGATGCAGGAAGAAAGCTTGTTTGTCCAACCAGTGCTAACAAAAAGCCACAGTTCAGGTTTTAAAAATAAAATTATCAACCTGATCCTTCCAGACCCTGCATGATATCGTGTAAGATAATGCGCAGCGCAAGAGCATAACCAGTGGTAGGGCTGAGATACCATGAAATAACGTAAAAAATGAAACAAAACAAAACAAAACACCCTGAATGAAGTATTTTCAAGGCTAAAATCCTTTAAATTACAGGCCAGCATCTTTTTTTTTCCCAGAAGAAAAAAACACATCAAAAGTCAAAAAAAAAAAATTTCATCTCACAAATACAGGTGAGAAAATATAGATGTAAAATGCTCGTATTTCCTACTCTGTTTGAGACTCCTGATGCTCACCTGCGGTGGGACAGGCAGGACAAATTGTGCACACTGGTTTAGGTGACCCAAATGAAAGCACACACACCCCCCACGGCCGGGCAGGGTGTTCCAGTACCGGTGTGCACCTCTGCACCATGGCACATGCAGGTTTCGGTGCAAACAGTGTACGGTCAGCTGGACATAAATAAATGACTGGAAATGTTAAAAAAACACAGGCTGTCCCTGGGCTCGAGGATGGGGTGTATGGGGCCAGACCCGAGGCTCAGAGCGAGGGGTGAGCACATATTTCCACGTCCCCGGTCCAGGAGGTCCTGCCGGTGGGGAAGGAGCTATTTTGTGCTCAAGGGGCAGCTGGGCTTGTTGTAATTCAGGGCAGAAGCCAGAGGAGGAGGTGGGAAGGCCCTGGGGATGGGGGGGGGTGAGAAAGGTCAGGGAGGAAAGAAATTCCATGGAAACATCCGATGTGAGCAGGACTGCGGCAAGGCTGGGGTGGGGGCAGGCACTGGGGAGCACCGAGGGGTCTCTGCAGCCCAGAAGGAGGGCTCTGCAGACCTGGTGTCCCCAGGTCTGGATTTGGCCATCTGGGAGTCATGCAAGTCCTTTCCATCACAATGTCCCCAGCCTCAGGGATGGCAAGACGACATGGACCCATTTGTCAGCGGAGAGGAGCCTGCGCTTTGCGCAGCCACCCCTTGCATCTTGTTCGGCTAGAGCCCTGCAAGAGCTAATCTGTTTGACCCACACACTGTCAAAGGATAGCTTCTTGCACCCCTGACCAGTGTCCGCAAACCCAGAAGTTTCAAGAACAACTACTGGACCCGGACCAGGACTTCCCCCTTTCCGCCAAGCTGCAGCCCCAGGTTCAGGGACAGGCTGATTATCTCATGCCACCAGTAACGCAATATCGTGGCAGTCTTTAAAAATTATACAGGTGAGTTTTCTAACACAAAATACACCACTTCTGCTTGCAATAAGCAAAACCTGTGTGGTGCAGTCTCAGGGAAATGGGAACCCTCTCCAGAGGGGTTCGTGCCGGTGCCTCCTTTGAGGTCCTCTGGGCTGTTCCTCACACCAGTCCTGACTCCCTCTTGTCTTTTCTGACGCTTGTTGGGTACAACAAAATAGACACAAATGTGTTTTCAGCTTTAGCGGCTGAGGTTTCTGACTCCTGCGGCTCTTTTTGAGAGACACCAGGCAAGCCCGTAACAGCATCCCAGGTTCTTATCCCGGAGCGTCTCAGTGCTTCTATTCCCCACCTGTACATCACACACCCGCTCGGTTATCTCTCACCTGTTTGGGATTTTGCAGATTTCTTACCCAAAACAGAGACTCCCCGGTGTTGCTCCCAGCCTCCTCGCATGCCATCCACAGCCACTCAGGTGGAGCTGGCACTGGAGACCTGTGCCCGTAGCAGAGCCCGTGAGTCCATCAGCAGGACAAACCCCACAGTGCCCCAAAAAAGATACCCTGCCCTTCCCACTGACTCCTGCATTCCAGTAGTCCCAGCAAAGAGTTGAGTTTTATCCTCTCTGGAGGATTCACGAGGGAAATGTGGATTTTTGCAAATGTGCTCACTTATCTAGATTATCTGAAGGGGCTTCAGGCGGCGGTTTTTCAGACCGTTGGATCTTTTTTTCCCTAATTTCTCTGAGGACATCTTTTGTTCTCATACCAGTTGGCCACCCTAAGCCATGCTTAGCTGTTTGTACCCCAGCGACATTTTTAAAGCAAGTTATTTTCTTTTAAAGGCAATTACTTCACTCTCTTAAAAATAGCTTTCTGAAACAGAACATTTTCATGGACAAAAATACCAATACTAAAAACGTTTGAGGGGACAGGCTGAATATCTCAAACCAACGGTAATGAAATACCATGGGAGTTTCTAAGATGGTATAGGAGAATTTCCTAACACAAAAGGTATCGCATCCGAGGAAGGATCCAGTAACTTGTGCATGCCCTTGATGCTGGGATGGAGCTGGTCTGTCCGGCTGCAGCCAGCGCTATTGCCGCTCACTTACATGGTTAAGGCATTTTAAATACGAAAAATTGGAGACAGAGCAGAAGATAAAGGTATAACCACAATAGCAGGGCTGGCAGGAAAAAAAATGAGAGAGGGGAACCTGCAGAGCCCAATCTGTTTGTGGCTACGAGGAGCGCGAGGCACCTGGTTACACTCAGAGTACTTTCATGGAAGAAAAATATAAGCTCTTTAATCTAGCAAGAAAAGCCTAACAAGAACAAATGGCTGGAAGGTGAAAGCAGGCAAATTTGTATTAGCAAAAAGAGGGGTCCAATTTTTTAAGGCTGAGGCTGATGAGCCATCGAAACGAATTATTAAAGGCGGTGATGGGTCTGCCTTTCCCAATGTCTTCAGAGAAATGCTGAAAACCTTCCTGGACAGTATCCCTGGGCCAAACACAAATCATTAGATTTTATTGGTGTGGCTTGACCTGATCCATACAGGAGCTACATCCTTTACGTGTTTATTTGTGACCTTAAGTACCACACATCTACATAGGCAGGACATGAGGGGTTTTTGTTTCTTTTTGAAGGAAATATGACTGCATGAACCCGCCGCTCACTTTTGAACTACCAGGGCCGAAGGAGTTAATAGTTTCTCTGTGACAGAAGAATAATTTTGAGTGTTGGTCATGCAAACATGCCGGGATGAACTATCAAAAACTGTCAGGGCATGAATAGAGTTATCATATGAATGGACTTGACCCCGGAGATAAAGGCAGCACCGAAGGCTGACAGCGAGGCGAGCAGGGATGTAGGAAACACAGGACCCGAGCGAAACAAAGAGCAGAGGTGTCAGGATGTCTTGATAAAACCGGCGCTCCCCGGAGTCCTGCACACTGGGACCCGCGCGCACCGATCCCAGCGGGATGCATGGGATGAGCCCCTCTCCCTCCCTTTGTGGCTGAGCATCTTTTCAGGCTGGGGTTCGTTGTTTTTAGTTTGTTTTGTTTTTGGTGGTTTTTTTTTCTTTCTGTTGGATAAAATATTTTTCCAATCATTTTTCTGCAATCGAAAAAAATAGGGAATTCTTTCGTCCCTGTAGTAATGCATCAGGTTTTTGGTTGTGCTTAAATTTGGATTCATCAGATCTATTTCCACCGTCACCAAAATGGGTGCCCATTTATTTTCACTGTAAATAAACCCCTCACAATTTCAGGAAACAAGAATTCAAGGAGAATGAAAAATAGCTCACAGAATGGGTGCATTTTGTGTGCTGTTGTGTTATTTTTCTGCAAATATGGGGGTTTGATTTTCCAGAAGTTTGATAAGCTATTAATACAAGAAAGATGGAAATAAAGATGAGACCAGAAACACATTTCCTGAGCCTACCTAAAATCATCCAAATATTTGCTTTATATCAGCATTTTGGGAGCAATCCAAAAATTAAACACCCCAAAATTGATTTTTTTCCTTTTTTTTTTTTTTTTTTTGCAAGCGTAGTTCAAATCATCTTCCTGTTTTAAATTAATGCTTCTCCATCCCCCCCATCACCAAAAGTCTGTATACCTAAAACCTCTTGTTTCTTATTCTTATGGAGGAACACGGCATCTTCGCAGCCTTTTTACAACTGAAAAAGCTATTTCCTCTCCCTTTCAGAGCTTTGCTTCTCCCGCAGCCCAGACTTCAGCATTGCTGCAGAAGGGGTAGAAAAGTAGTGTTGAATAAATGCGCAGATGAGTTTTTACCTCTTTTTCATTTTGAGCAGAGGGGCAATTAATGAGATTACAATCGAGAGATTAGCGGGGGAGATGGCCACAAACCCTTCCTCTGGCACCCGTTTCGGCAGCGCAGCAAGCTGCTCAGTTTTCCCAAGGACCCTGGTGCTCTCCCGTGCCCCGTCCCTGTTGTGGGGGGGGAACAAAACGTCTCCATCACCGACCCCATGGTGTGGGGAAAAGGCGAGCATCCCTGTGTCAACAGCTCTGCATCCTCCCTGCTATGCTCTCTATACATCACCCTGTCCCCGTCACCCGCTGTTTGCCTTGGCCGTCCCTGCGTGCCCTGAAATGCTGGGGGAGATGTCCCGGGGTCTCCCTTCCCTGCTGCACCATGTTTCCTACCAAGGCACCACCCGAGCCCACCCGCGGGCCACGAGGTCCATGCCGTGATGGGGAGGAAGGTCGCCCACCTTACGGATGGAGGGCAGAGCTGAGCCGGAGGCATCACCTGGGAAGGAGTAGACCGCAGCAGCAGCATTTGAAGTGCCATTTTCTGGCAGAAAATACAATTTTGTCACCACCCATCCAAGCCCCAAATGTGGTAAATTCCCCTTATTTCATTTCCTTTCAATGCAACAAAGATATTTCATATTTTGTTATTTAACTTCAGTTAGTGGTGACATATAAAATATCAAATTCAATATTTTTGTCTATGCAACTGGGTGTGTAATTGTGTAAATATTTTAGTCTATCACACTATCTTTATATTATTGAAAAGAACTTTTGTACCTCCGTGCCCTAAAGGAATTTAACAATTTCAGAAAAATTATTTTCAGTGCTCCAAATGAAAATCTTCCACATTGGGCAAATTTTCACCCAAAAATTTCATCTGAGTTTTGGCTTTCAACGCATTTTTCAATGTCTGCCACACTGAAATGTGGGAATTTCCCCATGGAACAGCGATTCCCTTTTCCGCCCATTTTCAGGGCACCCAGTGCACGCAAGACTGAAAGGAATAAAAATTATAAGCTCAGAACTTCTTGGAACAAATCTTTCAGGAACGAGAAAGGCACTGGGAGCTCTTGGAAAGGGAAGAAAATCAGAGTGAAGCCATTTCTTCAGGTTAATACATGTCTTTATATACCAATTGCCTCCCAATACGCACACACAGAGTGCAGCGCATGCTGGCCTTAAATTTTCTTTGTGGCTGTAATTTTTTACCCTGCAGCTCTTAAAAGAAATGGGTGGCATGGCCAGAGACGCATAGCAAGAAGCAGACTGTGGCTGTGGCAGCAGGCAGAGGTCACGGCCAGCAGCAGCGGAGCATCTCTGTGCACCACGGCTACACCCTTACACCGTGCCCGCACGTGCCACGCGCTGTAGGAGCGGGGCAGCAAAGCCCGGCACAATGGGAGTGCAGGACACACCAGGGCTGTGCTGCACTTTGCAGCATCTCCCCATGTTTCTAGTCCCATCCCCATGCCAGGGTGCTCAAAGACCGGCACTGCAACCGCCCCGGCATGGCGCTGCCACCAGCCGGTCCCAGCACCCCGAGATGCTGGGTGCTGGCCCGGCTCCCCTGGCGGTATCGCGGGGCCGGGCTGGCACTGAGCAGTGCCCCGGTACCCACAGAGGCACAAGCATCCTCGGGGGCGGCAGACGGAGCACCACCAGCTTCCTGCAGGGTCCCGCTCATTGTCCTGATGCTAACCAGCACCTTCTGCCCAGTCTAACCCAGATCCAGCCTGCTTGGTCTTCACCAGAGCATGGCTCACCCCCAGCCCCATGCATCCCCCTGACTGAGGCTCTTAGTGAGACGAGTTTTCCTTTCCAAAAAGTCTTGTGGGAAACCACGTCTTTGCCAGCCAGGGACAGGCAGAC
>NW_010105750.1:0-749 GCF_000699245.1 Pterocles gutturalis | reverse complement strand
ATGCCATAAAACCCCCCCCAGCAGCCAGCAGTCTCCTCCGCAGAGGACAGCAAAGAGGCCCAGCCTCACTTGTCCATGCCCAGGGTTAGCTAAGTACCAGCAGGGCTTCCTGGCTTCGCAGGGCTGCAGCGCTGAGAGCCTGGGGCAGTGCATCCTGCACCGCATTCTGCCCAGGGCTCGGGGCGCGGGGCAGCTGCTGCACCATGGAGCAGAGGGCGAGCAAGGGCGGGGGGTATCGAGGTGCTGGGGTCCCATACTGCACCCCCAGACCCCGTCCCCAGCAGTGAGAGCCCAATTTATCCCCTGCAACAGCAGGAGAGCCAGCGGGGAAAGGAGCAGGAGGAGTGCCAGGGAGGGGACAGCTGGCAGAAAACAGGGTGAGGCCGGCAAATACCTCGGCAAATACCTGGAAATGAGTAATACAGGTGAGGAGGACAGGCGGGGTGGGAGGGGAGGTGCGGGTGGCTGTTGGAAGATGGCAATAGGTGCAAGGACCCGGCCTGGCGGGGTGCCGCAAAGTGCACAAGGCATCATGGTGTCAGAGCCTCGGCGGGGATGCAGAGGCAGGAGAAGGGAGGGATGCCACTGCTGCCACCGCATAGGGACACTGGCACTGGGGCTCACTGCAACGGGATGCGCCTGGCCGTGGCTCTCAGGCACAGCAGAAGGGAGGAAGGATGCTGTTGCCAGTGCCAAGGACACGCTTGGGAGCGGGAATGGCAGATCTCTGGGTGATGAAGATCAGCAGA
>NW_010105749.1:3834-21810 GCF_000699245.1 Pterocles gutturalis | reverse complement strand
TTTTATTAATAGGAATAACTGTTAAGGAAAAGTAGAAGACATCTAAGGAGAGAGAAATAAAATAATATGCTACAATAAGCTTCTATATATGTTTCATTGTGCATAAGGATAATTCCGTACAAAAGATAGAGTCAAAACAAACTTCAGTCAACAATACTGATTTACTTCAAAATCTTAATTTTAAGTAAAGAGGGATTCATTTAAAATTCCTGCTCAGAATTACTTCTAGGCTGGATTTATTCTTCTAGACTCTTGCTTTAAGGATGCCTGGGTTTACGCTGACCTGACACATGCAGAAAGTCACTAGAAGAACATTTTATTTCTAGAAAACCAGAACTATGGTCCAGGTTGCCAGCCCATACAAATCTGCAGTACAGCGTACAGAACATTTTTTGAGATAATATCAGGAAGTAGCCAAATTCTCAGGCAGTCTGCATTTTAAAGACATCAAAAATGATACTTAAAAATCCAATTCTTTTTATGTCTTAGAACTGTAGAATGACTGTAAGGGACAGTACTGACAGGAGTAAGCAAAAACTTATTGTTCTGCTTATGAGTTCTGTCTGTACATTGGGGTTGCCAAATATGCTTCAGCAACGAAGATCAGGGAAACTTAATTTACCTCTGCATAATGTCAGCTGTTTCTCTTCATCAATAAGGAATGTAGGAGAGTCAGAATGAAGTAAAAACCATCAAGCAAAGATCTAAAATCATTAATTTTATTTACAGTTCTCTATACAAAATTGGTCTTTTCCTGGTGCAGGCTTGTAAGGGTATTTCGCAATTTTAGTATAACAATATCTAACCATGCTAGTTCTAGACAAGCCAATTACAAGCAATTCTCTTTCAGACTTCTTATATTTTTCTGTTATTTTCAAAATTATTAGTGCATTAGGCTCCAAATAATCATATTATTCCCAAGCCATAAGAAGATTCTCTATCACTTTCAGCTTCTGGTCTTTCATCTTCTAACATGACAAGGTGCAAAACTATTCTTCAGAAATAGACTGCCGGTTAGCAGAAATATTTGTGGGACTATGGTATTTTTTGTGTTTTGCATTTGATGCATTAATTCCCTAGAGCTGTATCTCACAAAATCTATAAAGAAACAGAACAAATATTTCAAAAGACTTTAAACAGGTATGTAAAATCTCACTTGATTTTTCGACTCCTTATATCTCCATCCACAAGGGAATAATAATGGGGGCATTATTGTAATATGGGGACATAGTATCTTTTTCCCTTTTGTGACCACGAATGGCCTGAGGATAAGACTTATGTGTTTATATAGTGTTTATAGTAACGATACTTCTAGCAATCTGAATACATCAGGACACAAAAGGGATTTTGGAAATAAAACCCTATTAAATATTTGAAATATTCTAGTCTGCATTACTAATAAGATTCAGCTTTGGAAAAGTAAGTGTCAGTTAAACAAAATTGTGTAACTGCTGTAAAAACACAACAATGTATGTACCTTACATTTTTAACTCATTATCGGGATAATTGACGGCTCCAGCAGAACAGCTTAAATGCTATTGTTTGGTTTGTTTAGAAATAATATTAATGATTGTCCATATCAATGTGGACTATTTAACAGCTGGAACAAGTCTGAAAAGCACAGTGAGGCCCTATAAGCATGCACCACATCTACCTTGGTCAGAAGGACCATGCCTGAGTCTTTTAGTAAATCCTGTCCCAAGTGCCACTAGGGAGACTGAAATATGAAATATCCTAAATGCAAACGGACAACCAGAAAGGATGTCACAAATTGCTTTTTTTAAATGCAGAATGGTTTTTCAGTGAGGAAGGAACTCTCTAACAAGAATGAAGGACAGCCTGGGGAAAACGGTGCCAAAACAGATTTTTAACTCCCCAAGGGTAATGAACAACTCCAGGGACCTGCTAGAATAATTAGGCCTCTGAAAGGGGAAGTTGCATTCAGGTGGCTTTTTTGTCATAGCTGTTGCTCTGTACAGATCACTAAGCCTCATGTGCAAAGTATGAGGTTGCTATATAAGTTTAAGAGGTTCTTTGCAAGATTTATTTCTAGGTATAGCTCTCAGACATCCCCAAAACAGGGACTGGACTCCCTGGTATACTCAAAAAGTAATGCCTCGGATGTCTCGGAACTACTATGACTTTGGAAACCAACTTTAAGGGATTTTATCAGGGATACTGCTCAAGAGCTCAGCCACTGAAGAACAGTGACCATGTTGAATGGTCATCATTACTTTTGCTTCGAGTGTTTACAGAAACAGTGACCTAATATCTTATTCTAAAACACAGACATTAATTTCTCATAAGGTGCAGTATCTTTTGCTGCTTCAAATGAGAAATTTTGGCATTCAGAAATGTGTATACCAGAAAAACCATATAGTTGTATTAATTAAACCAGTTTTTAAACATTTTTTTGCATGCCCATATCCACAAATGAAAAAAAAAAAAAACCCTACTACTGATTGTGAATTA
Source organism: Pterocles gutturalis (assembly GCF_000699245.1). Lineage (NCBI taxonomy): Eukaryota > Metazoa > Chordata > Aves > Pterocliformes > Pteroclidae > Pterocles > Pterocles gutturalis. The sequence goes on along the minus strand of NW_010105749.1, from coordinate 19,338 downwards.
ATTTGACCACTTTCTGTCTACAGATGGACTGCCTTTTGGCAGTAGCCTGTCAAATTAATTCAATCAAGTAAGTACTGGCTACTTACAAAATCAACCAAATATTGTGCAAATATGATCTTTTATATTTGAAAGTGATTTTTTTTTCACAAATAGATATATGCAATTTAAGTAACTGACCATAGTACTAAACCACTAGACTCTAAATAGTTACTGTTCAAATGTTTTTGTGAAACACTGTGGGTTTTGTTGAAAAACTCTTTTTTAAAGAGAGAAAGAAAAGAAGATAGGACAAACTGAATGTCTCACATGTAACCATTTTCTACAATTTGTTTTGCTTTGTTTTATTTAAAATAAAATAAATACGCCGAAGTCTATCATCAAACTTCCATGATTACATCATAGCACTCCTATAACAAATAGCAAACTTTTCAACACTCTTGTAACAATGCTACCTCTGTTTTAAGGTTGATGAGGTATAACTCTCTGAAACAGAAAATCTAATTTAAAACCAGCATAGTAATCAATTAATATTTTGTACCACATTCTAGCTGTTTAGGATTAATTTCTGGTACCATTTTACAAGTGTAAGTCAAATATTTCTGACAGCACCATGTTCACAGGGAATTTCAAGTCAGTAGCAAATTTAAAGCAGATTTTTCCACACAGATTATATTTCCTTACCTGTTGATGAAAAAGAGCCCTGAAAAAAAGAGTGTTCTTAGCCATCCAGACCAACACTTGATTCTGTCCCTCAAAGAGATGGTAATAGGAACCAGTCTAACTTTTGCCTAAAATTGCCTCAAAGCATGTGTGAATTCTTTATACTGTCAAATGAGAGAACTTCATGACTCTGAAGGTTTTCAAAAGGAGATTTTGAAAACTGGGCCAGAAACCCATTTTTTTCCCCTCAACTGGAACAACTGTATTTGTAGAGAAGATCCTCATCTGAAGGCTTTTAAAGGCAAATACATCTCTCTAGCTGCCTTAGAAAGATTCCTTTACTAGCTCAGGTTAGGCAGGAAAGATCCCACAAACCCTAAAACTTTGGAAGAAGTTAATCATAATGTGACCATAACATTTTCTGCACAAGAGCTCCTCATGCTCACAGACCTCACAGACCAAAGTGCTTCATGCAATTGAAAAATCTGTTCTAAAAATACTCACATTTCTAACAACTGCTTTGATCCACATCATCGAAGCAGGTGGTTATCATCTTCTGCATTGTACATGAAGTCCCAAAACATTTAGGATGTACTAGATGCAAAATCAACATTAGGTAGACACCGCTCAATCTTGTGAGTGTTGCTAATGTTATAGTAAGTGACCACTGAAGTTTCAAAACAAACCAACCAGTTTGGATCACATACCATATTTCTAGATCCAAAAATTGACAAGGTCCAAAAATCCACAAGACTTATGTTTTCAGTCACACATATTAAAATCTTAGATCTGAAGTCCAAATACAGTCTTTGATTGCTAATATAAAGCAAAAATTTCCAAAGTGATAAAAAATGTGAGTATAATATATCCACGTACATATCATGACACAAATACCTGTCTCAAGTACAGATATCAGTTCTTATCAGTGCTACCTGTGTGCTTAAAGAAAAAAGGCCAAGGAAAACAACTAAGGGCTAAGAACTTTGTGCTTGCACTAAGTTTCAATGTATTCAAAGTATTAATTATGAACTTTACATTCCTGTATTACCTAGAACCCAATTACTTCTAACACTGACTTTTTATTCATGTATGCTATACTACTTAATAGCTGTAGAGTTGCTTCTTTTATCATTGTCCAAATTTATTTTTGAATTTTTATTGTATGATCAGGCTTCTGAACAGCTGTGCCATATTTTTGACAACCTATTCAGTGTGTTACCCTCAACAAAGTGAGTATTCATTAAGAAACAGGACCCTACACAATGTTTCAGCTGACCTTTAACTGAGCAATGTGCTAACACTAGCTATATTATTAGACACATTTTACTTATGACTATACAATAAATGCTTATTAAAAGCTGCAAACTTTCTGTTGTTTTCATTACTGGATGAGATGCAAATCACGTGCCAGTTATGGGCACCAACCAGAATGTAAATTTGAAAAATGTTATTAAATGTTTTTTTCTCAATATCAATAAAAAGTGACATTACTGTATTACCACTTTACCTCAGAAACATTTTTTCTCAATGTTAAGAGAAATGTTACCAGATAACACAATCATCTTTAATTCAGTGTTTTACAGAATTATTTGCATTTCCCTAGCATGAAAAATCACACAAAGAAATAACATTTCCAATCAAATGAAATAAATAGAATTCTTGAAAAAAGAAAAAGTAATATTAGTAACCAAGCAAAAGCTAAAAAAAAATCCCAACTACTTAAAAAGTTAATAATGAAGGAACTAAGGTAACCAGCCAGTGGTGGCCAAGTTCGGTGAAACATACTCTGAAGAAATTAAGTTTGCTCTTCATACTAACGAAAGGTAGAGTTTTAAGGCTTATGGAATCTAACTTGACTGTACTTTATAGTTAGACATCACTCTTTAAACTATTGCACACTTCAATTGGTGTTTTAAATAAGCCCTTTGATAATTACATTTGGAAACCTTACTACTTTCCACAACAAAAAAACCTACTTAAATATTTCAGGGTGTTAAAAACAAATTATGTCTCTTACTGTTTCCACTTCATTAGTACTCCTGAGTCTTTTCCAATAGGAAGTATGTATATCCTTGAAAATTCCTTTTTCCTTAAAAGCTTCTTTTCCATCTGTTTTTCTGTACCAGTGCCTAGGGTGGCATCAACTAGCGATGACAGGTCACACATAATTACAGCTCCTGCACATTATTTCTCAGGGCTAGCCATTCAGCAGCTCACTTTCCTCTGTGGAAAAGTTGCTCAAAATCCCTACTTGTTTCTTCTGTTTTGTCTCCTTATACAGCAGGTAATTAAACAGACAATTTGATACCATTCACAAATGAAAGCATTGTGAATGGTAGCTGCCATATTCTTACAAGCAAGAGTCCCGCCAATTAACTTTGAAAGTTTAAAGTGAACATCTTATACCAGTACTACGCCCCAAAGAATAAATTAATTTTAGAAAAGCACAAAGTTACAGTTTCGTAGACATGCCTATTTAAAGCAGAAGAGAGTAAGACAAGTCCTAGCAATGGAAACACAAAGTACAGAGAAATATCAGAGAAAACATAAAAAAAAGACAAGTAGAAATCTCTTACTGGTTCTTTCAGGCCTTTGAACAATCCTAGTCTTCTTATTCTGAAGTCCACTTTCATGAAGTGCCTTAAACCAGTCTCTCAATCTGTTTGCAACCTCCCTGAATTCCAGGTCACTGCACACTGAAAAACAAAATGTAGAGCTGTTTAATGCTTTTCTCCTGGGTGCTAAATAGAATTTTTCAAATGATGCTAAAAAAAGGTAAAACACATAAAGTAATATAAACATGTATGTTCCACAGCTTTTTTTTTTTTTTTTTTTTTTTAATTCATAAAGTTCAGTTTTGTTACTTACATATGCCTTCAAAACCCAGTAAAGGTCCTCGGAAATAAACACCTGATGTATACACCAAATGTGAAATTATATATATCTAGAAATTAAAAACATTCTTTGCAAACTAACTGCAAAGAGGCATCCGTATAGCTGCTTGGTGATGGAAAGGATGGCTGCTTTGACCAGAAACAGCAAAGGCAGAAAAGGCACACAAGACCAAAGAGAGCATCTGTAGCACCAAGAGCAGCAGATCAGTAGCAGACTGGCTGAAGTGTTGCAAAGTACCGGCAGTTAGTGCTGAGGCCAGCAGCAGCAGGAGCTAACAGATGTGCAGTGAGGAGGCCTATTCACCTTCACTAGTAAGCTGCTGGAGAAGACAAAGAAAAGGTGTTCTTGGAGCAAGCAGACATCCCTTCCAGAACTCTGTTTTCACATTTCATGTGATTGAGAGAAACTGGGAGAATGATGGGAGAAATAATAGGATCTAGAAGATGACAAAAGCAAGCAGGAAAGGCACTGGATGTATGCTCCTCCAGGTAACCAAAGACCCTCCACCTCCCTTGTCAACAGTTATCGCTTCCAAATCAGGACCATTTTCCAGGTCTACCATTAACTAAGCTACAATCTGAAGAGCTCACACAAAATTTAGCAGAGCTTCACAGTGACATTCTTCAAAATAAATCTCCAGTTCAGCTTACTTTCACTTTATTACGTAGCAATCCATAATATTTGGTGACATAGCCTTCAGCCCACTTTACTAAATTTAACAACACTGTGAAACACCTATTTGTATTTTAGTGTAAGATTGAAACATGTCATTATGTCATCAACTATCTATGCCTGTACAACAGCAGGCATGTAAGTATTTGTTTGTTCATTCTTCTCTGAAGCCTCTCTTGAGATTTTGATTCTCTCCATGAAAGACTTAGGTGCAACCTATACATATATTTGCATGTATTATAAACTGACATTCTTATAAAACTTGTATTGTGCTTTTCTCTTGTGTAATGGAACAAACTGTTTTCTGATAATTTGACAGTGAACGTGGGAGAAAAATTATTAATGACGTATGGGCATGTATGCTCAAAAACGTCATACTGCAACAACTAGATGAAAACGGTCTCCTGAGACATGACTACACATCATAATTCAAACTTGTCGAATTTCTACACTTGCTACGATGACACCTTCCTTTACCAATCCTTGTAGCAGGTCAGCATAAAGAATCAGATATTAGCTTGGGATATCCTGCCTGTCTTTAATTACTCCTCCCATTGCAGGTGAAATCACATAACATTGTTCCCTTCTCTAATTACCCTCTCATGGTTTAAGAGAAAGATTTTTCGAATCGAATCAAAGGGTACAGAGCACAGCACAGTCATTAGGGGTACCTGACCTGCCACCTAACCGCTATGATTTATCTGCCCTGCACAATACTATGTAATACTACCACAGGTCCCAGAAACAACAGAGCTACATTAATGCGGTGCACTGACCCAGCGATTTTCATCCACTTCTAACTTTTCTACATGCAGTGCTACTCTGATTAATCTCCCACACGGAGGTGATCTACTCAGAGCCAGCATATAAACTAATTTACAGGCACAGACACACACATATACACATATATGTGTGCATACATATATATATATACACACACACACACAAAGTGAGAGCATGACAAAGTGCCAGCTACAAGAAAAAACATAGATTGAGTAACTAACAGAAAGATGCATGTGGTAGCTGCATGATGGAGAGAATGTATGAATTTCTCCTTTTCGTAGAAGCAGCTAAATGGACACAGTGAAATTAACCATCTCCTAAACTCATTAACGGTTAAAAACAAAGCACTAAGAAAAGGAGACAGTGCCTCTTTGGCTATCAGGTATATGGCTGTTTCAGCATCTGGTGCTAGACACTGTCATGCACAATATGACATAAAATGACATTTTCTATGCTTCTGTGAATTGCATTCCTCTCAAAATGGAAGGTACATATGGCACATTTTGGGCACCAGACACATCCCACATCAGATCTCAGATTAGGGACATTATTCCAACTTCAATTTCTTATAACCCTTTTCACAAACTTTGCTTGACAATGTAAATTATGGCTTTTATCTCAAAACAAAGAATGAGAAAATTGTAATATTTTTTGGTTCATTTTAATGATTTTGATAACAATATTCAGACACTATCATAGTTACAAACAATTTTTTTTCAGAGGAGCTGGACCGCACAATGTTACCCTGAGTTATGCTTAAGTAAAATCTTCAAGTCACAAAAAAATTCAGGTATATTTACTGAAAATGTCTACATTTGGCCTTGTTTCTGATCTGCCTCCTGTCTCAGTACCATACCTGCCTCAGCACTCCACCTTAATTCACACAGATTTATATAAATCAACCTTGTATTCTGTTAACAGAGAGGATCAGCCTAACACTCCATTCACTACTATTTGCCATTGAAATGTGCTTGCTCAGGGTTATGCTATATGAAGAAAAACTAAATTAATGGGTTGATGCATTCTAGAATATGTTTAGGGACTTTTCATCCCAGTGATCAGCTTCTAAAGGCTGCTGAAATTATTGTATGCGTTGGTCTGTACTGATTTAAAATAGATCAGGATGAGGTAATTCAGATCTATTCAGACTATTATTTCACCTGATAGACTGGGAGATGAGTCTTTAATAGCGAAAGACAGACAGTAAAGATTGTAGGAGGTTAGACAGTCATCAAAAAATGCATATTAAATCACATGAATCCACTCAAGAACCTGCCAAGAAGTACTTCTGGTTTTGCCTAATGCCAAGGCAAGGCATTCTTGCTATTACAATCAATTCTAACAGCCATTAAGAGAATTATCATGGGGTGAAATTAAGTCACTAGCTCAAAGGTTACTGGAGTCTCCTGTCATCTGAAGCAATAAAATCTGACTGTCTTTTAAAACCAACATATACAGCTATGCAAAAATTAAGGGATCTGAAAACTTATATGTACTTAATCCAGAAATATCTTTATAATAAATATTATAACCAACTATTCAATTTGTTTTCATATACAGTAAATGTTACAATTTGTGTTGGCATTTGAATATGATTTACTGATTGGAAGTAGAATATTTGAAAATGCTTATCAGTATGTGTTCTTTCAGTGCTTTTTAACTCAAGCTATTTGATAACGAAGCAAAAATAGTGCTCTTGAAAGCTATAAAGACATGCAGAACACATTTTGGGACTAGCATAACAGGTTGAATTCCCTAACATATTTAAACCAGTCTTAACTTTTGGACATAACAGAAAATAAGTTATTTTCACAGAGTATACTTTTACATAAACACAGAGACATATATCTAATATTAACTGTAGTTTAACAAGGGTAAATCATTACTATGTTGACACAATAATCACACTGAAATACTGTTGTATTGAGGAGCAGCTTTGTTAAGTGAAGGGTCAAAGTGATTTTGATTTAAAAAGAAAGAAACAATAAATACACCCCACACTATGTAGCATCATTCACAATAATATGGAGGACCACAAGGCTGTAGATAGAACCTGTGTCTGTGTTTACTTCATGAACAGGTACTTTATCTACTTTTTCAGCAGCAGACTGAAAAACATTCAATTCTAAGAGCAGAAGGCCTGAAAATTGTGAAGGAAGCTATATAAACCTAAAAAAATTACTAACACATAGTTCAACAGTAATTTAAGTATAGAACTTACCCAATGATCTATCTTCTTTTGTGCCCTGCAGCCAGAATATTCCTAAAGCCTTTATAAAACGTAACATATGACACTTCCATTCCCAAATCCACTAATGGCTAGTTAGCCTGAAAACTATGATTTACTGATGATATGGCCAGTGAGATTAAGTTGTAGGAGAAAGATTAAGGCTTTGTTCCAGAGTGAGATATGAAGTACCTTGCCGTGCCAGAAGGCATACTTCCAAGACACAATGTGGTACTCCACTATTGCATCACGAGGTTGTGCTTGCCATACAACTCTATCATGTATTTCAAGATACACACATGCTACAACCAGAACTGCAGAAGATCAGCACATACAATCAGGCAGAACTATATTCACAAATTCATGTGTATAATAAAATAATCAAGAAATATATATACGGAGAGCGTATAGGCAATTTGAACAACAAGTACACATCAATCACCTCCTACAGCAAACTAGGAATTACTCCATGTGAGATGGGTAACTTAACAACCAGCGTTCACTAATGTAAGACTTCCAATCCTCTCAACTCCTTTATGTGTTGGAATCACAGCATATGATCGCAGAATCACAGAACAATTTATGTTGGAAAGGAACTCCAGAAGTCATTCAGCCTTACCCTCTGCTAAAAGCAGTTCTAATTACATCAGGTTGCTCAGGGTAGCATCCAGTTGTTCACGTCTTCTGATCATCATGTAATTCACACAAAGGTTCCTTACTATGTGAAAGACTACCCGCCTTTAAAAGGAACAATATACTACTATCTACTATCTTGTAACTCTTTACTGTTTTCCCTGAAAAGTACAAGAGCATTTACTCATGCCGTAACTTGAGGATTGCACTCATGGGTCCTGGACATCCAGAAACCTCATTACAAGCAGCAGTTCTGACAGTTGAGTCAACTGTGAAAAGGATTATTTAGAGCAGTCCACAGACAATGCTTATGTAGTCCAATGCCCTTTCAATACATTACCTGCCATTCAGTTACTACTGAATACAGTTAAATGCATTTCTTTTCCAGCAGGCCCTGAGTGAAAATACGGTAACCCCAATACTGCCATTAGAATTCAGCGCTCCCTTTAAGACAGTATCTATTAAAGTAAACTGGAATGTTATATAAAGTGTATCTATTCAGCATCAGTACTCTGCAAGGCTGCCATTCTGCACAGGTTTATGAATTCAGCCCTGAGGAACCGATTGCTTGAACTGAAAATTCCTGACTCCAGACTAAGGGTTAGTCCCCATTTGGCTAACTCTAAATGACTAAAAACACCAGAACTAAAATGGTATGCAAATGGCCTTACAACTCCTGCAATATATGGCAGCATTTCTAGCTCGGTATCACCTCTGTCACAAATGGGAAGAATAACACAGGGAAAAAAAGAAATGTGGTCACAAAAACCAATAAATGTGGCGGAAGGACAAAAAGCCCTTCAAATTAGTAACTAAATGATGAGACAGTTATTTCAGTCATCTTTTTACAGTCCCATATGTACAATCAGAACTTTTTTTTTAAAAGGTGTAAAACAAAAAACTTAATATGTATATTTCTGTTTCTATAAGTTCATGAAGTTTATTAGCCATCTGTTACCTCTAGGGCCAATGATTTTAGGATGACAACTTAAAATTAACAAATAAAAGCATTCTGATTTCCTTACTATTTAACGAAACATAATGAATTTTCTACTTCAGTTACTCTATGCTACAAGATAATTAATATCAATGCTGCAGATACCATATCAGGGAACTGCAGCTGCTTACTCTTACTGCCTCAAATTAATGTTCCATACAGACATTCTGCTCATGATTAATGTTTCATAAAATTTAAAATTATTTCAATTAAATTACACTTTCATAAAATAAATCTGATATTTTTGTGTCCTCACAGTTTTGAAGAATTCACATTTAAATATAATGAACATTTCTGAGTGCAAGAAAAATTGTAGTAACCACAACATACAGAATTTATATGCTAAGATATTATTTTCAGTTTAAAATATGTAGACTTACAAAAACATTGCAATTAAATAAGACAATAGTAATTCTTTAATCTGTCAGAAGTATCACAGACCTACTGTGGAATTTGTTAGTTTATTTTCTATATATATTTTCTATGTATGGCTTCCTTTGCTAACTGCTGCTAACCTTTAGTGTTGGTTACAATTTCTCTTCATGCTCTGTTATTCTGAACTGTAAATTTCTGGGGATGAAAGTTATGTTACTAATCTGTAAATTGCATAATTATGAAGCTAGATAGCAAAAAAAAAGTTAGATAGCAAGGATATGGTCCACTGTAACATGCTATATTCTAAGATCGTTTCATTCCCAAATATTTTTATATATTCAATTGAGTCCAGTATTTCACATAATAGAAGATATGGAAAGCATCAAATAGGGACAGAACAGCAATTTTCTTAGTGGTGAAAGCTTTCCAGTTTTGATTCCTGAAAGTACTACACAGCTCTGGTTCAAAGTCAGGACATTTTCTTCCTTTAAAGGACAAGATTGACAGGGTCCTGCAAAGACTTTTTTGCATTTGACATAAAAGCCCTTAAAACCAGTAGACAAGGACAAAAACATCACTGAACAATGCTCTTTATAAGGAAAATTTAAAAATATATGTACCTATGATTTCAATATATCAAATAAGACATTTTCTTACATCAGAATTGTTCTGTGCTGATAGGAGGCTTCAAAGGTCTACCACACCAGGTAATTCTGTTCACAGAACCTGGAAGGGACTGATGGACCTTTCTTTCTATTGTGAAAGAAAATTACCATTGTGCCTTGGTAGGACTGTCTACCTGTTTGCACCTTTCCTCTTGATTGAACAATCACCGACTAATAGAAATTAACCAAATTCTGTTGTGCAAGTGGCTGGTATAAAGGAATTTTACATCACATTGGATCTCACTAAAGTCTGTCAGATTTAAGGCTGGCATTGCAGCAGTTTTCTTCTTTTCATATTTAGATTGAGATCCGATGCTGTAAACCACTTTGTACTTAACCTAACCATTTGCTTTTGTGTCCTTCTGGAATGCTTAATCACTAACACTGCTCTTAATCACTTAAAATTGTGTATTAAAGAGCCCAGTTGCCTGTAGACCTCTCAAGTGAGGACTGAAAGGGTGGAATCACTCCAATTTAGACAATTATTTGTGTCTTTCCTCAAGACAGACCATCAGAGGTAGACAAGCTCTTTCTCTACTACTGAAGAAAACTGTGACAACCAACACATTGTATCAGTAATGTAACAGCAGGACCCACTCCCCTGGCACAGGAATCCCCTGCACTGAGGTGCAAACTCTACTACACTGTACCACTACCTCATTGAAATCAGAAATCTAGTTAAGTAAATGTAATCTGCAGCTGTGTCTCCACACAAATTTACTAATCAAAAGTTGAAGGAGAAATGAAGAAAGTAATGATTTTAAAAATATATGATTAGGGTACAAATTTATGAAATGTTTACACTTGCACACGATATATGTTAGCAAAGTGCAATTATGTTTTGCTAGTCTGTGCACCAAACACCAAATGGATTGTTCATGAATGTCTGATGTAGATCAGAGAATTTTTATGAGATGTATATGAATATTTATAGATACAAGAATTTATTTAGCCTTGGTAATTTCTAATGTGGTTATTCCTATACATCTTTTAAATCAAAAAATCCTGCATTATGAACAGTGATCCTACTGAATTACAAGTATTATTTTCAGAGAGGAAGGTGAAACTATTCAAAGTGCTATTTTATAAACAATTAAGAAAGATATGAGAAGCATGCACTGGTAAGGCATGGGGGTGTGTGAAAATGTGGGAGGGTACAGTGTCTGATAGGATACCATTTGCAAGTTAAAGGACTATAAATCTGTTGTTTTTTTCATTCATATATACTGCAGGAAGAAGTCCATGAATAAAAGTATTCCCAGAGGTACATCTTAAAGGGGAACAGCTACTTTACCACAGCAGAGAGTCTGTCAGTGAACTAATAGTGTGGATAACCAAGGACAAGAGCCAAGGAGCAAACCAATGAGCCACATTATTTGACAGTGCAAATTTACCTTTATGTCATGCAAAGTTTTCAGCCCAGAAATGGAGACCAAGTCATGTTCAGTATAAGCAGAAGTGGCTCCAGAGCAAGTTAATGATCACTGAACTATTTTCAAGGCATGACAACATCCAGAAAAGAAATATATTTTGGGTGGTCTGTTAGTTTAAGGGACAGATTTAACACCTGTCTTCAGGGGAGATATTGAACTACAATGCTAAATAAACTGCTTCATCCTAAAACAGTTATTAAATAAATACATGTAAGTTTATGTTTAGTAAGGCTTTCAACTTTCCACAGGAAAAGAGAAAATAAGACTTCCAGAGGTCAGTGCCCTTCTATAAAAATAAAATTGTCATGACAGAATTAATGAAAAAAGAGAAAAAATTCCACCAAGAAGGCTCTCCTTTTCTTTCATCAAAATATTCATTTTTTTTTCAACCTGTTCTACTGACAAATGTTCTGAGATAATACAGGTTTGTGTGAGCAGGCTGCATTCTAACCCCAGGGTTACTGTTTTCCTTTTCTTTCATCAAAATATTCATTTTTTTTCAACCTGTTCTACTGACAAACGTTCTGAGATAATACAGGTTTGTCTGAGCAGGCTGGATTCTAACCCCAGGGTTACTTTTTTCGCATTGCAGGTCAGGGTCCATACATATAGACACAATACAGGTATCCATTTGAACCGAGCAACAGAATGTGCTTTTTGGAAAGCTTAAACTGTGCTTTTCTGCTCCAACATATTCTGTCAGTGACCAACAAAATAGGAAGTTCCTCATCTATATAGCATTTCCATTTAAATTGAACAAAAGCTACAGGGAAGAAATAGAAGACATTTGCCATATAACCAGCTGCATTGAATAACTCTCCTAAACTCTTTAAAAGACCTCTTCTTAAACACAGTTATAAAAAAATGCTACCTGAGACATCAAAAATAGAAACTAAGTTACCTGAATTGGCAACAGAAGACCCTGTATAAGTTTAACAAAATCAAAGCACTCAGTGAAGTTAATGTGCAAGGACATCAGAGACTTTGTAGCTTTTGTCACTTGAGCCAGGTAAACAGGCAGTGTCTCCAGTCATTTTCTCTTTGTAAAATGGATATGGACTATAAATACTAAAACCAACTCCTCAAAACTTTGCCCTCAACGAGAAATGGTAGATGTGGGTTACGGAAGAATGTAAGAGTGACAACAGTATGTCAGACCAAAGGCTCATCTAGCCCCTGTACACAGACTCCAAGAATGGGAAAAAGTGGATGAATAGTGAAGCACTGAACAGAACAAGCAACCTCCTGGTCTCCAACCACTTATGCACAAGAGATTTCTAAAGCAAGATATGAATCTATAAAATTAATCTGGTTTCTCTCTTGGTGGCCTCAACCCAACTCACATGTAAGAAAAAAATTCCATGAATTTTAAAATGAAATTTCAAGTCATGCTTTTAGATAGAAAACTAAAAACAAAAAAGTACAAATATAATAAATGAAAAAAATAAGGCTAGTTTAACATTAACCAGCTGTTCTTAAGTCCTGAAAACATGTCTGAGTCTTCACTGAAACACCCAACTTTGACTATTTCTCTCAGCTCCAAGAGATACCAATGTTACCTCTACAGCCATCAACTCACCTAGTGCAAACCACAGATAAGAAATGCTTATTCTCAGAGGGACTCAGCTTCAAAGAAAGCCATCGAGTCACCTTCGTATGTTTGCAATGCTCATATAAGATCGGTGTGTCACAGAAAATTAATACACAGAGTAAACTGAGGTGCTCCATGACATTAAACAACTCCAGATCCAAACCAAGCACCATGAGGAATCAGTCTTGGTATTTTGGTATTAGGAAATGCTTCTTTGCGAACTGTAGCCTACCTGCATGGGGCTCCAGTCTATCTGCATGCAGCCCATCTGCATGGCTATTTTGCAACTACAAAAGTTTTTGAAAGGAGCTGCTTACAGCAGGCACAAATCAGCACCATCTGTAAGCAGAACAGAGCAAAGTTAATATTGCTCATAAAGACCACTTTATCTTCAAGCAAATTTCATATGATATTAGGGTATGTTAAGGATGTAGGCATATTTTCTGCCATTTAGAGAAAATCTCATCATACCGAAATCAGCAGTAAAATTCTTGCTGCTTTTAGTACAGCCGGAATTTCATCCCCACTGTGTTGCTGTCTAGAGCAACTACACAGTCCTTTGAAGAGGAAAGGAATGCTAACACTGATCAATAGACATCTTGGTGGTTCCTTAAACAATTTCATTAACTTTTTCAAAATGAAAAATCACATTTCATAAGTTACAGTCCATTGAAAAAAAAAAACCAAAACACCTTTTCCTTAAACAAATATGACATTCTTTTTTGAAAAAAAAATCTTTACAATAAAATGCATTGCATTGTAGAAAAAATCTATACAATAAGAATGTACCTTGCTTTCCATATAGTGATTAAGGACGTTTCAAGACAAAAAAGACTATGGACAATTAGAGATGCCAGGCAGTGATCTATTCAGTTGTAACTCTGCTTGTTAATCATAAAGCATGAAAGGTATTTGAACTAACTGGATGTGCTGATTATCAGCACCACTGCCTACAGCTGAAAAGAACTGTCAAATGTCATCAACTGTGAACCTCTTCACCATGGCATCTGAGACTTCGAAACATCTATTACCCTTAATAATGGCATCACTGTTCTGTACCATTTGCAAAATTCGTGAAACTGTTTAAACTGTCAGTGACATCAGTACTTGGTCAGAAAAAGTCTGAAAATAATGCATCAGTAGCTGAGGCTTTAAAAGTAAAAAACAAAACCTGTATTTAATTATTTTAAGAAATAATCAAATGTCTACTGATTATGGTTTTGAAGATATCCTAGTAAGAGCAGTAAGAAATATTTGGTGTGAAATTATGTCAATTTTTCACATAGACTCTCCTGTTCTCTGTCCAAAAATTTTTAATGTAATTTTCTAATTATTATTCGGATAGCACTATATTTTATGTTACTGAACTTCAATTTCATGCATGTTTCTCTTCTGCCCTTTGTGGGCCATGCTCTTAAAAGTATTTTGAATTTCTGAAAGCACATAATTTACTACAGAGAACCGTGCAGAAATGTATCACAGTGATATCTGAATTTCAGTGATCACACAAAAGTAGTAAAAATGATACTCTCAGGTTTTCCTTCAATGACCACCATTAAGGTCAACATAGCACTATAGAGTCTGAGGAACTATTATATTCTATTGGGTCAGCGGGATCACCAGGCTATTCAGATAGTGTTTAAAGATACAGGCACTGACAGTCACATGTGAACCAACTGCAGTCAAAAGAACACGTAGCTTTGTTATCACTGTGCTGAGTTCATAATGACATTGCTTTCCTGTCTGCATGGCTCATTGCCTCAGTTTCAAGATGCTGATATTGCACCTCAATGACTTGCAGACTAGAACAGATTCTTGTTTAGCAAGGTGAATGAAGCTAAGGCACAGCAAATGTGTGCAGACAGAGATTAATAGATTCAGTAGCAGGTACCACCACCAAGAAAATTTACTTGTAGAGTACCAAATCCAAGCTTAAGAGTTTCTCTATAACGCTTATCTCATTAAACAAACAGATATCTTGGTTCCGTTCAGTGGGAGTTTTGTCACTGATTTCAGTCAGGCCAGTTTTCCCTTCAATGAATATGAAAAACCTCATTACTCTATTGCATAAAGCCCACCCTTCCTCTTGGTTTGACAGTTGTAATTTGAGGCCTATAGTGTGCCTATCGCCTGAATACCTGAGTGGACTTGGCATTTCATTCAGTTATTCTTGTCGGTATGTATTACAAATGGACGTCATCAACACATGTTTCTACTTTAAGAGACAAGATTGCTATTGTTTCTTAATAGGCAAGCTACTTATACTGAACAAAGCCGGTTTAGTCTCATTTTATATTGAATTCCTGTTTAAGAAACAAAAAAATTCTATGGCTGCTCATGGATTAATAAGAGTTGGTAATTATGAGGAAGAATAAATATAACATAATCCTATAACATACTGTACGCAACACAGTGTACCTTTGGTTTAATTTAAAGTCAATCCTGGAAGACTAATTTATGATTTTATTGTTTTAAGTAGGACTAGATGTAGTAAGTACTCTGAAAAGGTCATTAAGTATAGAGAATAATTTTATCTAAAATAATACTATACAGTAATTACTGAATTACAGTAT
>NW_010105749.1:0-3803 GCF_000699245.1 Pterocles gutturalis | reverse complement strand
CAGCAGGAAATTGCTTTAAGTAATATTTGACAACTAAAATGTGACACTGTGGAGCTTCTTTGGTTTAACATCTGTGCAAACTTGACTTACAAGCTTGGTTGTTTCCTACAATGTGAAGACCCTTGCGGGTTTGGTTTTCGGGTGTTGCAGTGAGTTGGTTTGGTTTGCTTTTTTTGTTTTGTATTTTTTTTTTTAACAGCTCCTACTGCAGCCCCTAGAATACAAATCCAAAGTGGATTAAGGATTTGATTTTAATGTCAGACAGAGAACAGTAGGCTCTATGAGTACTCTTTTGCCACAGTGCCACAGACTGCACCTCAGCACACATGGCAGAAGAGGCTAATTGAAAACCTAATTAATTTACATTTACTGATACTTTATGTTTAAATCTCATTAAAGTAAGGGTATCTGACTTTGTGGAGAACCAGTTGAAGAGTACAGTGCTTACTCTCTTGTTTGAGCCCTGACAGCAGCAGCGGAGAGCAAACGTATTCAAAGCACCACCACTACTTCTGCAGTGTATGCAAGAAGGTTATAGCCACTTTTAAACTTTTGCCACAGTTGACTACAGACCTGTTAAAAAGTCAGAGACAGCTGAAAGTGTTGTCTAATGATAATCATACATGAGTAAGTGAAAAATGAGAATAAATAAATTTCTTGCAGGACATGATATAGCACGGCCAGCAGGTGCCATTATGGCTAGCTAGTTTAACTTTCTGTGAAAAAAAAAAATCAGTATCATTTCAACTAGTAATTTCTGAAATTAGTAACTTGAGCTGTGGAGGGATTTCTTTTTAAAAAAATTACATTCAAATGAGAAGTTACAATCAAAAAAGACAGCCCACCAAACCCAAAGGCATTCCATTTGCGATTTAAAATGGTATCATAACATCATCATTTAAGCCTCAAGACATAAAAATAAAACAAAAAAACTCATTAAAGCTTTAAACTTTACAAGAAAATGGTTTTCCTGTACAGGCTGAGAAGAAAAAAAATACTTAAAAAACACGGAACGGAATTTGGTTTTATTATCTTCCTGATACTAGAAAGTAAATTTGTGAATTTTGCTGCTGATGCCTCAAGACATGTTATACCAAATTTTGGGCAAATCTATTAAACAAGAAAATAAGTGGACAGATTCAAAAATAGAATCATAACTTTGCAATCAGATTAAAATAATGGCCACTCAGCAGTGTTTCTTTCCATATGAGTCAGCATGAGGGAGCTGTGTCCAAATAATAACACTGTACAATGCCTGGTCTGTTAAACTTAAAGATGATCCCCTTACCACTATAACATTGCTGTACAAAATACCTGACAGTAGTAAATAGCTTAACAAAATAAAATAAATGAAAACTGAATGTCTAGTCACCGCTTTAAGCCCAAATATGTCACAAGTTTGAGATGGCTATTGTAGTAGGAATTATTAAACAATGAAACAGAAACCATGACATTTTCAAAAGACATTGATCACCTGTGAAGAAGGTGTAAGCAACAGCTCCTCTGATTATTCACTCACTCAACAGTGATAATAATCAGAAGAAATTTTGGGAGGATATAGGCCATGACAATGGCCCACGGAGGAGCAATTCACACAAACTCTTGCAATCCTCTCTGAAAGGTGGTCAACTAAGTACATTAGGTACTTAGATTTTATTCCTTTCTCATTTACCACACACAAAAAAAAATAGGTAAGCTCTTCAGCAGAAGTTAGGAAGGTAAACAAATTGTTGAATCTAGATATAAAAAAACAGGAAGTTCTCTCTTCTGCCTATATAGTCAAGCACCTGCCTGGTGGCAAAAAGCTGCCCTCCCAAGCCAAAGGCATAATTAAAGAATCACCATCTCCTTGCTATTAATAATTTCTTTTTTACCTTTCTCCCTCTTCTAAGCTGTTTCCTTCTGTCCCTCACATTTTGAAGAGTCAAGAGCAAATGAGCCATACATTTTTTTTTATACTTTCTTGTACAACATGTAATACAGGTGTCCCATCTAACCACTTTGGTCTTGAAAAGTTTCTGTAAAATTAAATAATTGTCACTCTGCACACATTTCTGTATCAAAATACCTTTTAAATTATCATAGTGTTACTAAGTGAATTTTGTTCTGGAGTAAAGTAATACTTTCCCCAGACAAAGAAAAGTGGGTCAGTTTAGATAAAGACAGTTTAACAGGTAAAGCAGAAGCCATGCACACAAGCAAAGCAAAGCAAAGCATTCACTCCCTACTTCCCATCGGCAGGCAGGTGTCCAGCCATCGCCAGGAGAGCAGGGCTCCATCACACATACTGGTTACTTAGGAAGACAAACGCCATCACTGTGAATATCTTCCTCTTCCCCCTTCTTCCCCCAGCTTTATATGCTCAGCATGACGCCATATGTTATGGAATATCCCTGTGGTCAGTTGGGGTCAGCTGTCACAGCTGTGTCCCCTCCCAACTCCTTGTGCACCCCCAGCCTGCTCGCTGCTGGGGGATGGGGGGGAGGGGGTGAGAAGCAGAAAAAACCTTGACTCTTTGTAAGCACTGCTCAGCAATGAAAAAAACATCATTGTATTATCAACACTATTTTCAGCACAAAACCAAAACAAAGCCCTGTGCTAGTTACTGTGAAGAAAATCAACTCCATTCCAGCCAAAAGCAGCACAGTATTTTAGTTCACTGAAAAGCTAACACTCAGTATTTTCTGTTTGTTATACTAACGAAGATCATAATAGGAAGATACACTTTGTTTTCATAGTTATTATTCGGCTTCCACTGCAAAAAGAACTTTTCAACATTCAGAAGAATGTGGATGAGCACTTATAGTGTTTGAGAAGAAGTTTTATTAACTTTTTATTTTATGTAACAGAATGACTCATGCCTGCCTCCAAGTGATACACTGGAATAAACTGCTCAACTATACAGGACAAGGGCTACCACATTTTAATTTTTTAGAATTCTGTTCTTTATCTACTCCAAAACTCTGTGAATAAAAAAGGAATTTCAGACCATAACAGAGCAAGAGCAGTAGCACTGACCACGCCATTTCAAGTTCAGTGTCCCAAAAGGCTCTACAACTGACGTCTTAAGCCACTAAGCTGCAAGCATCTGGGATGCACCAGACTCACTGCATGTGCAGTGCAACTGATCTGCATGTATCCATTGACTATCTGCTTAGTGCTTAAAAAATGCATGCCAACACCATCAATCTCTTTGCAAATGCTTTTGTAATGGAAATATGCATTTCTATTTCCATTACATTTCTAAACAGCAAAAAGGACATTCTTCCAGACTGAAGAAATCTCGCTTAGAGGTAGAGCAAAAGTAACAAGGAAGAGCAGATTCGGCAGTTACCTGATGACCTCTGCAGTAATGAAATTCAGTATAATTTTATCCTTGCACTGTGTATAGTCAACATTCTTCTACAGATAAATATATACAGCTAGAAATTTAAAAATTATTTCCGAGGCTCCTTGTGTCCTTTGTCCAAATGCCAGGAATAAATCATTACCTTATTAAAAAGCTTGTATCAGATTAAATTGAATGTTACATCACTGTGCCTAAAATAGATGGAAAGCAAAGACTGTTTTGCAGGCTTTATTATTTGCAAACACTTTTTACGAGCTCTTGTTTTACAAAATACACTAGGCTTCTAGACTACTACTAATGATTATACTTTTCCATATATCTTGTATGTGGTTATGTTACCCTCCAAAGTAAATCAACATGCTCAGTTCCACAGAATAGTTTCAATGTTCTAGTTGCTACTGGAAAATACCTACTTGTGTTTGGCATATAAAGCCAAGATTTATTTATATATTTT
>NW_010105748.1:41755-71554 GCF_000699245.1 Pterocles gutturalis | reverse complement strand
TAACATTCTGTGTGATTCTGTGTGATTCTATGTTATAAGAAGAAATTCCTTATAAATAGTAAGTTCACTTCAAAAGTAAGCTGCTTGACATATAGGAATTTTTAAATCCTATTTTTCAAAAATGCATTCTAAACCTTTGATTCTAATTAACCTGCACATTACATTAATTTTAATTACATTGTAATACATTGCAAAAGCCTAATTCTGATTAACTTCACGATGATGCTGGGACGATTTCTAACAGACACTGGCATAAGTGGGATCAATACAAACTATCACATAAGCTTAGATCTATCCCCTGGGGAAAAAAGCAGACTTCATTGAATGTACCTTCACATCCTTTCTTCCAAGTCAGTTTACATTCCCAAAAACAAATATTCAAAATAAAACTAAGCAATTCAAACTACCAAATACTAACCACAGGAAGCTTTTCTAATTTCATTTGTACATGAGGAGATAGAACAAACTTTTTCCCTATGACAGCAGCTCTTCGCTTCCTCTTTTCACCAGGACTTCAATCCTCTAGAGGTCCATGAGAAGCAGCAATCTGAAGTGGCCCGACATGCACTGGTACGCCACAAAGCACACTCCTTAACACTCACATCACTGAAATGCTATACTGGGATGCAGTTACCAAGCTAACCGTCTTCACAAGCAGCCTGTACGGCGCTGTGCTGCCCGGCTGTGGCTAAAAGCGTTGGTACCGCACCACTGTTGTGGCTGCTCTGAACAGGGCTTGCACACTATCACGGCTTTCTCTCCACATCCTCCCCCATAAAGCCAGGAGGATGGGGGTGGGCAAGAGGCTAGGAGGGGACACAGCGGGGACAGCTGACCCAAACTGACCATAGGGATATCCCATACTACACAATGTCACACTCAGCAATAAAAACTCAGGAAAAGGAGGAGGAAGGGGAGGATGGTTAGGGTTATGGAGTTTCTCCTTCCCAAACAGCTGTTCAATGTGCTGAGGCCCCGCTTCCCAGGAAGCAGCTGGACATCTGCCTGCTGATGCAAGGTAGTGAATGAATTCCTCCTTTTGCTTTGCTTTCATGTGCAGCTTTTGCTTTTCTTATTAAACTGCCATTCTTAATAAACTGCCATCTTAATCCTCAAGGCTTTTTGCCTTCCTTCTATTTTTCTCCCCGTCTTCCAGGAGAGGGGAGTGAGCAAAAGACAGGGCAAGTGTTTGGCTGCTGGCCATGGTCAACACACCACAAGTTGTTTAGTGCAAACTGCACATTTTAGGAAGAGAAAGCATTTTGCAAGACCAAAGCAGTATGCCATATTTAATTTTTTTTCACAGCAGCATTTATCTCTTTGAGACACTTACAGTAGGATGTTAAAAGCACATGCATTTCTTTAACATAACTATGCAGATCTTTGCTGATGATATCCAGAGTCACTCAGCCTTGGAGAGACTCAAAATTCACCTGGACATCGTCCTGACCAACCTGACTAGCTTTGAAGTCAGCCCTGCGTTGAGTGGGACTTGGACCACATGAACTCTAGTGGTGGTTTGTTACCTGAATTATTCTGGAGTTCTATGATCTTGTCATCTTTGCTTCTTTCACAGCAGAATAGTAAAAAGCCATTTGTAGCTTTCCAGCAGATTTGCAATGGGTTTAATATGTAGGTAATCTTCACGATAAGCCAAGCTGCCTGCATTCAGGAGTTGTTCCCTGTCTGTCCTAGTATCTTCTTTTTTGCTAACAAAGAATGAACTATTAATCAGAAGCAACAGAAATTAATGTAGGACTCAAAGCAAAAGCCTGTCATATAACTCTTCCCAGTTTAGGGAAAAAAAAAGCAAACAGTAGGCATTATTTTAATAAAGTTTGAGCATTTATTACATGCACAGTTGTGCAAGCATGTGGACCTGTTTCAGTTCTCTGAGGAATTCAGTGAAACCAGAAGGCACTGAAGCCAGGAAACACAGCTTCTAGTTGCAAAAAAGATCTCCATAACAGCCACCTAAGAAACAGACTAAACGCGTGACGTTTCAGGAGAGTTCACTCTATTCAAGGAAGACATATTATTGACCGGTGAGCTGAATTTGACTTACAAGAGCTTTTCACCTCTTCTTCTGCCTCAAAGTAGGGAGATTCGAGATATGCTTTTCACCACACCCTGCACAATCTACCATTTAAAGCCATAATCTCCATCATCTAAGCATGGTTCCTACTGCTAAAATGGTAGGACTCCCTTGACATGATCACTGGCAGCGTCAGAACCACCTTTTCTGTATCGCTGTATATTTTCAGAATATGCAGGACATACATCAGTGTGTTTCCTCAACTTACCTGTCAATAATGGCACACATGTCAATGGTGACATTGGCAAAGCTTCCCAGCTGGCCTTGTTCCACTGCATGCAAATCCACCAGTTGATCATCCACGTGAATAAACTGCATGCATCCCTGAAACGAATGCTGAAATAGCAA
This sequence comes from Pterocles gutturalis, assembly GCF_000699245.1. Classification (NCBI taxonomy): domain Eukaryota; kingdom Metazoa; phylum Chordata; class Aves; order Pterocliformes; family Pteroclidae; genus Pterocles; species Pterocles gutturalis. Next base: position 69,111 of record NW_010105748.1, on the reverse strand, counting down.
GTGATCTGAGTCATTCATCTGTGTAGGAAACCCTGTAGAACAGAAGAATAAAAAACATTATTAACTTCATATACTATTACTCAAGCCAGCATTTTTTTCTCAGGAAAAGACATGTTTTCTTGATGGGTGAAGAAAAAGGCAAAGTCGGAAGGAATTATTACACAGGAACTAGATTACATTGCAATGTTATTAAGTCAAGCCATTGGCAAACACCTGCAAGAACTTATACAGTACAGCTGATGATTCTTTCATTAATTTTTTTCTACACGGTGGAAGGCTTCTGCTACCCTGCTCCTCCCCCAGCCTTCTATACCTGTTTCTTATTACTACTCTCTTCATACAAAGATTAAGGGAATACGAAAAGCATTCATTTCCTTGCTAAATTATAGGAATCACATTCCTGTTTCTCAGATTTTTAGGAGAAAAATGTATTCCATGTACTCCATTAAGCAAATTCCCAGTTTGGCGTTCTCTAGAACGACGCTTCCTGGGGAATGAATATTCGTGCTTGAAACTTTCTGCAAACTTAAAAATAGCCCTAAAATCTCATATCATGGCCCACTTCTGAGGAATCTGAAGACATTCTGTAGTATTTTCATTTTTGCTCTTAATAGGTTCATTTGCATGTTTTTCTGAAGGTGATTTAGAAGAGATGAGAATGAATTAGTGTCTTGACTCAGGCTAAAAGGCAGGGAGACAGAGGATGTTTGTACATAATTGTTTAACTGAATGACCTTCAGAAGTGAATGTGTCAATTTAATTGAGAAAAATGTCCTCAATAAGACAGTGGGAAGCCTGATTCACTACTTATAAATCTCTAACAATGAACTCCCTGAAAAACCTTCAAGAAAATAATGTAGACAGAATCTGTTTAAGATGAGAACAGGAAGGAAGGGAGAGGGGCTAACAACAGTTTATTGGTAAAGAAGGTTACATGTCCGAAAAATGCACAATGGTCTTGCAGATTTCAGCTAGAAAGATGACTAGCCATGCAGTTCTTGACTGACAAGGGTGAAAAAAATCATACACATTTGTTCTGGTAGCTAAAACAGATTATACAGTTCCAATTCCTTCTCCCACTTTCCTGTCCAACTTCTGATCTGCAATGCCTTACCGCCTTCTTCAACAGCATGGAAACAGCTATTTGTGGAGACAGGAGAATAACCAATTATCAAACCAATATTGTTTGAATAGCAGCAGGAAAAGGGAGTGAATATAATCTTAAATTCTGTTCCTGAATAGAGTTGATCATGTGCTGCACAAATAGTTGGATTAGCTAAAAGAGAGGGCAATGAATAGAGGGCAGAAACAAGAAACAGGGGCTTGAGGACAGATGCTGCTTAATGTGGCACCTATTCCTAAAAAAACCCCAGATACACATAAGCCTTCCCCAAGATATAATTAAGACCCATTTTAAAAGAAAGGCTTTGCCAGAACATTCATACGACCAGTAATGTTTTTTAAAAAATTTCTGCTGGTAGCTCCTAAATTTCCCCGACTTGCTTCAGTAAGCACTCACTTCAGAGTTCACTAGTGGTGCCACAGAATTAATCAGGGATGTTACAGTAATTACTCAAGGATCATGCTAAAAGTTAGCTTTGACAGGTATTTCAAGAAGTCGGGCAATGGCTTGTCTTGAGGTCACATCACCTTTGGTGCAAAATGGTGACACTATTGCAGGGAGCCATAAGCTGTGATAAGAAAGACAAATAACCTCCTCACACTAACACACATTCAGATGGAGAAGGAAAAAAGTCCTAGGGATCCCCCAATAAATTAACTTGTTCATAAGAACCTTATCGGATCAACTGCCCCCCACAAAACTGTGCTAATCCTTGACTGTGGGATTTGTTATTTTGGATTGGCAGAAAAGACAAGTTGTAGGGACAGGATTTATATTCTCTTCCCAGCACATGAATGGCTAGTGACTTATGTGATGAAAAGAGGACAGGGCTTTCAGAAACCTGCCTCCTACTTGTTTTAACTTGTTCTTTCCAGTGACTGATTAAACTGATTTATCTGAGGCTTTACAGACAACAGTACAGAAAGAGAGCAAGTGCAAGTTCATTTTCTGTTGTTTGGTGGATGCAAGCACAATATTTGCATGTTCCTATCAGGTGTTTTCTCCAATTATTTAAACAGCTCACTCTTTCAGCATAACTGTCTGCTTCTCCAACTGTCACCAAAACTACCCTATAACTCCTTCTAAGCAACAATCCCAAACAAACACCAAGCACATGGTCATTTAGATGTTCAGTGCATTAGCAGAGCTGTGCAGGAAACCTCTGTATCATCTTCTGTTTCAAAGCACTACCACGATTCCTTCATTTTAAATATTAAATTCAAGGTTACCAACACTGAGGAAAACTCTTAGTAACATTCATGTAAACCCAGCAAAGCCAAGGACATTATATGGATGTATCTGAATATAATGAAAGATTATCCACCATCCTTCAAGAACTAACTGAAAAATAAGATCAAAACCTAGAGCCACAATTCACCCCCCAAATCAAAAAAAAGTATGATTCAAATAACTAAGCCACAAATGTATTATTAGATTCAGCAATATATTCCAACAAATCACTACCAACATCCAATAGCATTTGAGAACTAACGACAGAGGCATTTCAATATGTGATTCTCAGCTTCTCTGGATCTGAAGTATCAATTCCTGACCTACACTATACTAGCACACAGTTATTACTGGCCTCTGGGACATGTTCTGTGCTTTGCTACTGGTTTAACCTGCAAACAGGAAAGTGGCACCTGAGTCCCTCAGCTTGGGAAGAGACCCCAGGTCCCTGGGTCCCCAGGCTGTGCTCCACTTCTGAAGTGTTCTACACTGTCCTGCACATCCTGGTGGCCAAACTGGAAAAATATAGATTTGATGGATGGACCACCCGCTAGATAAGGAATTGGCTGGATGGCCACACTCAAAGAGTTGTGGTCAACAGCTCAAAGTCCAAATGGAGACCAGTGATGAGTGGCGCTCCTCAGGGATCAGCACTGGGACCGGGGCTATTTAACATCTTTGTCAGAGACATGGACAGCATGATCGAGTGCACCCTCAGCAAGTTTGCCAACAACACCAAGCTGTGTGGTGCAGGCGATGTGCTAGAGGGAAGGGATGCCATCCAGAGGGACCTGGACAGGCTGGAGAGGTGGGCCCATGCAAACCTTATGAAGCTCAACAAAGACAAGTGCAAGGTCCTGCACATGGGTCAAGGCAACACCAAGTACAAATACAGGCTGTGAGGAGAACGGCTTTACAGCAGCCCTGAGGAGAAGGACGTGGGGGTGGGTGTCAGCAGATGAAAAACTGAACATGAGCCGGCATTGTGCACTTGCAGCCCAGAAGGACAACTGGATCCTGCGCTGCATTAAAAGGAGTGTGGTCAGCAGGTCGAGGGAGGTGACTCTCCCCCTCTACTCTTCTCTTCTCTCCTGAGGCCCCACCTGGAGTACTGTGTCCAGTTCTGGGCAACCCCAATGCAAGAAGGGCGTTGAGCTGTTGGAGTGGGTCCAGAGGAGGGCCACGAAGATGGTCAGAGGGCTGGAGCACCCTCCCTATGAGGACAGGCTGAGAGAGTTGGGGTTGTTCAGCCTGGAGAAGAGAAGGCTCTGAGGAGACCTAATAGCAGCCTTCCAGTACCTGAACCACACGAACTGTTCTCAAAATAAACATGACTTCAGAGTGTCCCAGCTTGGTACAGTGCAGAAAGGAAAACCAGAACGGGAACTACAGTTTTTCTGCCTGTGTTTGCAGAGAAAGTCACCAACTTCTTGAATGAAACATTTTCTAATAAGTTAGTCTTTACTTTTGCCTTCATCGTTTAATTTATAGAAACACAGAGGTTGAATGCAAGGTACTGTATTCTATCCCAATGAATGTAAATTACTGATCTAAAACACCCAAATGTGTCTACATAAAGAGAGAAAAGCACACCTTACTAATGCTAGAGCTTAGAACAAAAGGATGTTATGCTTCTAGCACTCCTGGTGCACACAAGAGCCCTCCAGGTAAAACAGGCTAGCGTTAATGAAGTCTCCAGTGGTCTTTGCAGAATATCCTCTATACATGTAATTCATATTACGATGAAAAATTTAACCAGATCTCACAAGAGTTGTCAGCATTTTATACCAGTGGTGTGACTCCTGATTTTGTTTTTTTCTCCTCTGGAAATCTGGTTTTCAGCCAGTCTCTCCTCTCCAAAAAAAATTTATTGCCAGCTGTCTGATTATTAATTGAAGCCAGCTCTGGAAAAGCATTGAGATTTTTCAGTCTCTCTGTATATTCCTTAACCTTCAGTTAGATTACACGACAGTGTATTGACACTGATTCAGTACCTACCAGTCCTTGATGGGATTGAATTCTTCAAGAAGTAGCTCCTAGGACCTCTCTACATGAGGTACAAAGAATACCAATACAGTGCTATGGTTCTCCTGTGCCATGTGCCAGAGAAATGCTTCTTGGAGCACGCCTGAGATTTATATGTAATAATTCTAGGGTTACACGACCTAGCCATAGATATAGGTCATGTATAGCATAACAGGTTATCTGAACATGTAATTCTACTGGTAGTGTTTGTAAGTTGGTCACTGAAGAAAGAAACAGGCAGATAATGCAAATACCTAGGTAAGAAAAAGCCCAAAAGATACTCGATGATATCAGCTGAGCAGCTAGCCATGAACAGACTCTTCAAGTCACAATGCAACTTGCACAAATATTATTTTACAAGATATTAAATGGCTATGATGACAGCCTAGAAAAAAGTAGAGGAAATACAGTTTTGAAGGCACTAACACAAGCAGAAACAGGAGCAAGGCAGACTATCTTTCATAGCACATAGGAAAATCACCGACAGTAACAAGGGAAAGGTAAGACTACAGGATAATGGTCTCTTTTCACCAGCTTTGCTCATTCAGTGCATCTCTCAGACTGCTGTGGACCTTAGTGTGAACACCAGTGTAATTCTTCATATGAAATGTTTTGAGACACTTTTCCCAATAGCTGGCCACAGAATTCAAAGGATTCAAATACATTTGGGCCTTCCAGTTGCTGTTGGAAAATAGCAGGGTTGTAACCCAGGCTTTCAGGTTGCAAGGTGATGGTACCAGTTCAGTTGTTTGAAATGACCTGCAATGGGCCCTGAGGTATATCTCACCTTTAACTATGGCATCTTTTCCCTTTACTTTTACTTTTCAATGCCAAAGGACAGGTGCTCTCTTTTCTTCTTCTTCTTTTTTTTTTTTTTCTTTCTTTCTTCCCTCAGGTAATTACAAACATTGTCTCTCTCCTATTTTCAAAGCAAAACATGTAGACTATTATCATTCCCAATACAGAGAACATCTGGTAGATTATGCCCAAGCTTAGCTAGGAGGAAATATTCACACAACCCACCTCTGGTCTTAGATCACACACTACCCGGATCACACTTAGAAAAAAATCAAACTAATTAAGCAGAACACAAGCACGATTTTCATTCACAGGGAATTGTTTCAGCCTTGATGAATACCACAAGACATGTCCTAAATACCAATATTTGTTTAAATAGCTAAACTTCATACTCTAGTTCAGATAACACAGTAATAGAAATTATTCCTGACAATCTAAAACCACTTCTATATTCAGAAAATAAACTACCTAATAGTACTCTCAGACACAAATCTTCAATGAAAAAACACCTCTTGCAAACCAGGTACAACAGTAGTCTATTTGAAAGTTGCTGCTGCAGACTCAGCTTCCATAAGAGCCATGCTAGACATTACAAACCCAAGCATACACCCACAGACACTAAAATTTCATAAGAGGAACAATGTCTTGGTGGTGGAAGAAAACAAATATAACTATTGCATGGGACTGGTTTTACTGGTTTTGTCTTTAGACAGGGGAAAGATGAGACTGATGTCTCTCCCAGCTCCGTGACTGCATGAAATATAATGACTTCTCCCCCTTTATGGCTCTCTCTGAAGTGTTCTTCTGTAGATTGGATAAATGTTTGTCCATAAAGAGCTGAAATAAAATATTTTTGTCTGTTGGGGAAAATAGATTAAATATTACTGTCATGCTAAGGTAGCATCTTAAAACGAAGAGTATAAAAGGAAAAAAATAAGTAAAACAGCCTTAAAAATACATATAGATGCTAAAATTGATACTTGTCCAAATCCCAACAGAAATACATAAGGTGTTATCTACAGAATGCATAGATAATTTTCCATCTTTTATTTGACTCACTGTTCTACTTCCTGGGCATGGTGGGTGGCTCAACTGTGCATACTGTAGGTTTTACAATGTCAGTATTTGTGGGGGCTTTTAAAAAAATACAATAAACTGAATTCAGTATTTTGATATGTTTGCATTCCAAGAGCATCAGAAATTTGCTGATACAGGAAACATATATTTCTTTTCACAAAATATTAGCAAAACTGGATCCTCTTGCCATCTTGTCAAAAAAATGGATAAACAGCAAAAGTCAATTTATTTTCTTGCAAATCAATGTATTCCAAAGTCCTTATAAGCCCTTATTTTGTCAAGAACTTATGTAAATTGTTGGTTATTCATGTTATAAAAGGAGCTTATTTTACGCTGAAATGGAAAAAGCAGCTCCACTCAATGGAAAGGGTTATATAAACATGATCTCCACTGAGAAAAGTCCATTTTTTATAGTGGCTAGAGGTTGATTTTTTTTTTGTTTTGCTTCAGAAACTGCTTGATTTTGCCAGTTGTTAAACACTTCCAGTTCCTGCCTGCTTCAATGGAGTTTCAGAGCAGTCAGACACTTAAGATATAAATCAAGAGTCCTCAAGAACAGTATAACAAAAAGACAAACAATAACTTTAAAAGAGAAAAATTCAGATACATTTAAATCCTTCACTTAGAAACTGGCAGTGATCAAAGTAAATCAGGACACTGAGACTGTAATGAAGTTAATATAAATAACAAAATGAAATGGGACACATTTAAAAAAAATATACTGTTTGCAAAACAGTTCACTTGTTATGAAGCATTATGAAACACAGTTTCATGCTCTGGTGGTTCTGAGAACAAAGGCAATTCTGTTTCCTGGCACAGGAAGAGTTAAACAAAAGAGTAAAATAATTTGAGCATCATCGGACAATTTAAAAACAATGAAAATGTCTTCTGCTGTTTTTAAATGAAGGCTTTACTACCTTTATAAGTGACTTTGCAAGACAAAAATGTGGTGCATGTATGGCTGAAACCCTTAAAGCATGAAAGCAGCAAGAACTGTTTTAAAATAAACTCAAAAGCTGTCCTGATATTCCTGTTTAGGTAAGATTCTCCTTCAAATAACTGGAAATAAGAGCAATAGTAGCAAGTTTCAACCTGATATGGAGAGCAGCAGTAAGAAGTTGCACCAGGGGAGGTTTAGGCTGGATATTAGAAAAAAAAATTCTTCACTGCAAGAGTGATGAGGCATTGGAACAGGCTGCCCAGGGAAGTGGTGGAGTCACCATCCCTGGAGGGGTTCAAGAAACATGTAGATGTGGTGCTCAGGGACATGGGTTAGTGGGTTGGGTGGTGTTGGGTTGACGGTTGGACTTGATGATCCTTGAGGTCTTTTCCAACCTTAATGATTCTATGATTCGATGAATGATCTTTATTACCAGTCTTGGCTACTTTAAGTCAATATAACACTCTACTGCAATTTCTACCTTGTTTTATTGGATCTGTATTGCATTGGGTCTGGCTGAGATGGAGTTAATTTTCCCCATAGCAGCCCTCATCGTGCTGTGCTTTGTATTGGCATCTAGAAACGTGTTGATAACACCTTTGTTAACACAGTGTCTTGGCTACTGCTGAGCGTCTTCCCACAGCATCAAGGCTGTGTCTCATTCGCCCCCTGCCACCAGTAGGCTGGGGGTGGGCAAGAGTCTGGGAGGGGACATAGCCAGAACAGCTGCCCCAAGCTGACCAAAGGGATATTCCGTATCATATGACATCTGCTCAGCAATAAAAGCTAACAGAAAGGAGGAGGTGCGCAGGGAGGGCATTTATTGTTATGATGTTTGTCTCCGGGAGCAACTGCTACGCGTATTGAAGCCCTGCCGATAGGAAGCTGTGAATAAATCTTTTGTTTTCCTTTGCTTCCACGTGCAGCCTTTGCTTTTGCTTCATTAAACCACCTTTATCTTGACCTGCAAGTTTTTTCCATCTTATTTTCTCCCCTCACTGTCCTGCTATAGAGTAGCTTGGTAGACAACTGGCACACAGTCAAGGTCAACCCACCACAATACGATAGAAAATACAGAAAGCCACGTAATGATCAAATTGCAGCAAATCTGTACATCACACTACCTATATAACACATGCTATTCACGGACTTTGTATTTTACAACAAAGAATAAATGTACACTAGATTTTCAAAGTTACTGCTACTTCACTTCTACCAAAAATCCCGCATAAAGATAAGAAATGCCTAGAGACTGCCAGAGATAATTACATTTAGGGAGATATAAGCAGCATAAAATACTCCATGACTATTTACTGCCTTTAAGACATGTACAGTGTGGAGATTGCACTGCCGGCATTAATTGTGCAATCTTATTTGCTGTTCCTACATCAACTTATTTTGTATTTTTATGCACTGCAAAGTTCTGGGTACAATATCACTAAGGTGAATTTACTTCAACTGAAAATAGTAGTAGAGAAGTAATTGGACCAATTTGGCAACAGATTCATGTGAGTTGCTTCTACCAGCTACCACCTAAGAGATTTCTCTTTAAATCAACAATATTTTTTTTCAGTCCAGTTAACAAAGGTACCAAAAAGAAAGCATTTAGTGTTAAGTGGCTAACTACCCAAGCAGAAATCACTCTAAGCTACAGTTTGTATGACCTCAATACATCCCTTCATGGCAAACTGCACCAGTTTGGAACCAAGTTTTGGGTTAGGTACCCTAAACACGCCATTTCTAGTTTCATGCTGTTCACTGCGTGTTCTCCAGTTTTCCCACTTAGCTCGTACTACCCTGTTATCAACTATAACCACAGGAAGTATCAACCTCCCCAAAGATTTACCAGGAAAACAGGATTATATCTTGGTTGCAAAACCTTTGCTGGAAGTTTGCTGCCAATAAATGCTTCTACATATTTAAAACCTGAAAAGCGATCTGATACAAAGTGCGTTCTGATACTCAGTGAACCTTTAATATCTATTCTGACACTTTTGTCAGCATCAACTTCCAAGTTTTGAACAGCTTAAATTCATTTTTTCAGAATTCCAAAACTACTTTAAGGATATTAATCATTGCTGATAACTATATCATAATACAGACAGTTTCTATAGGTCAAAATTAAGGATGTCCATTAAATATGCCAGGTGGATTTAAAGATCAACATTGGTTGCTCTTGAATGGGCAAACTAAAAAAATAATTCATTGGATGATTAAAAGAGTTATCTTAATAATTTTCATATTTTGCAAAGCTTAGATTTTCCTTGATTAATCATATTTTTGTTCTTAAATGCACAAAATATATATCATCTGAACAATGAAATTAAGTACATTAAGTTCTGTAGGGCTTAATGGAATCCCTATGAACCATTACTAAATTCATAGTACAGGCTAGGTAATTAATTTTAAAATCTTAGCTATTATGAACTATAGAACTGATTAACAAATTTTTACCTATTCGCTTACATTTTCAGTTTATAAGTAAAGACATGTGACTCAAAGAACATACCATGGTACTTTTCTTACTAGTTGCATATTCTACTATGTATTAGATGAAGACAAGATGAAAGAAAGGCAGGATAAAGAAGGAAAATAATTCTGATACCTTAAAAGTAAACACAGCAATGTGATTAGTAGTCCCTCTGCTTTTTAATAGATTAGCTATGCCATAGAATAGATGTTTTTATCCATTTTTTCAGGTGGTCATGATTTAAACAATATTTAGCCTCCTTATTTCTATTTAGAAACACAAACAGACATAGATCTCAAGTGGACTGTCTTTCAAAATTTAGAAGGGAAAAACAAGGAAACTCTACAATGCAAACACATCCATTCTCTCCTTTCTGAACAGGAGCTAATTTATCTGTACCACGTAATTTGTACCTGCAGTTCAAGTGTAAAGTTAACAACACTTTAAGCACTTTCATAGGTGGAAAGCACTCACATAGCAGCTCATATCCAACCTATATGAACAGGAAAAAGAAATCCATATAATGCATCAGAATGAATTCTAGTCAACAATAATAACAACAAAATCCATTTTTTGTCATCTCCATGGCTATTTAAAGCTAAAATGAGTGCAAACAGCTCACTAAGTGGAAAGAAATGAAACACTATTTGTCTCTTACTCCTAAGACTTGAATGTTAGAAAGAATCACCATTTTGTTATCTTTTTTTAAACATGATTCTCTCTCTCAAAAAAGAGATGAAAACATTATCATTTTAGAAACCAATCTTTAATCTTGTAGAATTAGGAAATTAAAGAAAAGAACTCCAGCTCTTGGGTTACAGTGCATTTCTAGTTTTTCAGCTGATCCAACTTTCACTCTATTACAAGGTTGCTCCCTCAAAACAAGGCATGTGTGCAAGAAAATTTGTAGAAAGCAATATACAGAAATTAACTTCGATCTTCTGTCTTTTTTAATAAAACAAAAAAACCCCATTTTGTTTTCAAGGAAAATGAATGACATTTTAAGCTGAAACCACGAAATAACCCCGTAAGAAGCATAACCCTTAACATCCTTTCTTCCTCCAAGTAGTAAGTCCAATAGAGCCAAGGAGATTTCTTAAAACACCAAGGCTATCTATTCAAAAGCACAGCAGGCATAGCAGCAAAGACCTTGTAGAGTACTGACTCAACATGAAATCAATGGGAGTTTTTTTGAATAATAAGTTACAGGACTGAACTGCAAAAAATTGTATTAGGCTCATTAAAAGTTCTCTTGAAAGTGCTTTAAGATTCATCATAGTATATGCTGATTGACTCACATCAGAAGAAAATACACTATTTGTTAAAAGAACTGTGCTTATTTCCTTGAAAGCAGGTTTTTGTTTTCTTGGAAGTATACAGTGGAAAGTACACAGTGAAAATAATGTTATTGATATGCCACATCCAAGACCGATTTCCTCCTACTGTAATGCTGAATGATTCCTACAAAAATGACTGAAGCAATTCAGTGTGCTGAGGAAAGCTATGTAAAGAATAACACAGCAGCCCAAATACAAAATAAATCTTAGATTTTCAAATTTTGTTTTGTTATTTGGTAATATTTATACTCTTAAAGGTTCAAAAGAATTATATAAATTATGAAGAATTTTAAAAGATGTATTTCCAACAGGAGCTCAACTAAAATCTTTAACAGGTGTCAGGCAGTTACCTTCCACTGCTATTGACACTGGCTTCTCCTGTGATGCCTTAGAGAGTGAAAATAAAGACCAAAATTACAGTCACTTATGAAAAAAAAATTATTGTAAAATCACAAAATAGTTTAGAAGGGACCTCTGGAAACAATCTGATCCAAACTGCTCTTCAGAGGAGGTCAAATTAGGGCAGATTGCTTAGGGATGTGTCCAGTCCAGTTCACTGTCTCCAAGGATGGAGATTTCAGAACCTCTCTGGACAACCTGTTCCAGTGTTTGACCACCCTCACAGCTGAGAAATGTGTCCTTGTATTTAATCAGAATTTTCCATGTTGCAACTTGTGTCTGTTGCCTTTTGTCTCTGCATCATACACCTTCAAGAAGATTCTGGATCCATCTTCTCTACACCCTCCCAGTAGGCAGTTGTAGACAGGAAGAAAGTCTCCCTCCAGCTTTCTCTTCTGGAGGTTAAACAAACCCAGTTCCCTCAGCCAAACACTCCTCGTACATCATGTGCTTGAGGCCCTTAACCTTCTTGCTGGCCCTCTGCTTGACTTGCTCTAGTATGTCATTGTCTTTCTTGTACTGGTGAGCCCAACACAGCATGCTCCAGATGTGGTCTCACCAGTGCTGATGGAGGAGCAGCATCACTTCCTGCAGCCTGCTGACTCTGCTCTTGCTGCCAGTGGCTGCCTTCACCACAGCCGTACAATTACTGCTAATGTTCAACTTGTCCCCCAGGACCCAAGGTCCTTTTCTGCAGAACTCTTTTCTGCACAATTGATGCATTCAATCCCTGGTGCAGGGCTTCAGAGTTTGTCTTCGCTGTACATAATGAGGTCTCTGTCAGCTAATTTCTCCATGATGTTGAGGTCCAAGTGAATAGTAGCCTTAAGTTCCAGAATAACAACTACTTCCCCTAGTATGTTATCATCCACAAGCTGCTGAGGCTACACTCCAACCCATTACCCGGGTTGTTTAGAAAACAATCAAAAAGTATCAGCCCCAGTATCAGTCCCTGAAGAACACTATTAGTCATTGGTCAACACTTACACTTTGTGCCGTTGATCTCCACCATTTGAGCCTGGTGTCCAGTCAATTTTTCCCACCTTATAGTTCACCTATCCAGTCCATATTTCACCATTTTATTATAAAGATACTATGCAGACTGTGTTGAAGGCCTTTCTAAGACTAAGGTATACAACATTCACTGTTCTCTCATCCACGGAGCCAATCCTAGAGGATAATCTCAGGTACCTCTAAAAGTTAGCATAACCTTTCAAAGGTCATGGAGAGCAACCTTGCAATGAGAGTGGCCACCTCTATCAGCACTTTTGGATCTAGCCCACCTGATGAGAGGAGACCTTATCACTCTCTACAACTACCTGAAAGGAGGGTGTAGTGAGGCAGGTGCTGGCCCTCTTCTCTAAAGTAACAAGTGATAGGACAAGAGGAAATGGCCTCAAGTTGCACCAGGGGAGGTTTAGGCTGGATATTAGGAAAAATTTCTTCACTGAAAGAGTGGTCAGACATTGGAACAGGCTGCCCAGGGAGGTGGTTGAGTCACCATCCCTGAAGGGGTTCAAGAAATGTGTAGATGTGGTGCTTAGGGACATGGTTTAGTGAGTTGGTGGTGTTGGGTTGGACTTGACGATCCTTGAGGTCTTTTCCAACCTTAATGATTCTATGATTCTATGCCACAGACTCCTCTACATCCAGTTTGCATGTATGGTCCCTAATCTGGTCTTTCTCTGATGTGGGCTTTACTTAACTCCACCAGGCTCTGCCACTAGCTGCAGGGGCCTGCAAGGCCTGAAAGAAAACTTCACCAAGAAAGGCCAAAACAAGGAAGCCACTAAGTATCTCAGCCTTTTCCACATCCTCTGTCCCTAGGTCTCTATCATACTGAGCAGTGGGACTCCATTTTTCTTAATTTCCACTTGTTGCTGATATACTTACTGAAGCCTTTCTTGCTGCCTGTCATATCCCTGACTAGCTTTGGCTTTCCCAGTTCCAACCCTGCATGCTCGGGCAATGACTCTATATTCCTCTTGGGTAGCCCAGCCCTGCTTCTGCCTGGTGTGTTGTTTCCTTTTTGCATTTGAACTCAGTCAGGTGTTCCCTTTTTCCTATTGGTATGATAGTTTCATTTAAGCAATATAAATTATTGAAGTAGATCTGTTAAAATATACAAAAAGCCCAGAGTTTTCCCTCACTTTGACTATATGGATGGCATTAAATTCCAGACATATACACACAGTCTCTAGTGTCTATTTGGAAAGAAAAGCAAAATCAACTACAATGCAAATTGCCCTAGTGTCCACTTCATTCATATTATGTTCTTTGCAGGCTGTTAGAGGGAGAGACTTCAGGGTATTTTTGATAAGTGTCACAAGTTAAAAACATTTTTCTGTTTAAGGGTTTTTACTACAGAGTTGAAACTCTAAACAGCACCATGCATTGGTAGTTGAGTATGGAATGCATCTGAGGGAAGAGGCTGAGAAAGGAACGGGTAAGAGAGGAAAATCACATCTAACCTCTGTGTTTCCCGCTCTTTCTGTTGCTCTTTGTCTCTCAATCACAAAATCAAACTAATATTTACCTTGAGCCAATGAGGAAGAGGTAACAGCAGACAACATACATGTTCGGCAGACACTATTACTCAGCTGGCAAAACAGGGATGCCTTCCTCCAGTCCATTACCTTTCATCTCTGCTGCGGTGAGCCAAGCTATCAAACAAAAGCTCCATGGCAGCTTTACCAAAACCTTGTGCAGGACTCTACTTCCACTTTCTGGGGTGAACAGATTCCCTGGCTGCAGGGAAGGGAAAAGATTCCCTTGGCAGATCTTTGTTGAAATTGAAGTAGGGGAAGAACCATGGATGATATTTTTTTTTTCCTGTCTATGAAATACAGATATTTTCAGGAAGCTCTGCAAAAAGATGAGGGATTCAACTCTAGCTGAACACTGCTAAAAGGTGGAGTGCGGGATTTGGGTGAGAGTTATGTTGTCTAAGACCACAGTGACTTTGATGTAATTTGGAATGTAAGAATTTTTTGCAGGGGTGATAAGGGAAAAACTAAAACCACAAAAGTTATTATAGAGATGCTGGAGCTTGAGAGTTTGGAATAATTCAGCAAACGAATGTCTACGGAGGAGAATACAGACCAAAATATCTCAGGAAGCAATTAAACTAAAACAGATTAAACAGCTGAGAATGAGGAGGCCGACATGGCTATCAAACATCACTAACTTGTTCACTGACTGAGCACACCCCTCTGATTCATAATTTTGTATCCTGGTGAAATAACATTTAAAGATTCGCTTGGTTTTGAAAAGAGACTAAGATAAACACAATGATTTTCTCTCATTATGGCTTGGAGCTTCTGAATTTGTTTAAAGTGAAACACCAGCTTTCTGCATTTTGTATCTAAAATTATCAAAACAGCAAATATGTCTAATCAAATCAGCACAAAGGAAAATATGACACTTAAGCCACCTCTTGGTAAACTCGAAAAGAGGCTTAGAGAATCTAAACTACTCCACTGACTTCATGTAAGGTTTTATGTGGCTAAAATACCAGACATCACTGAAAAAAAGAGGAATGTTTTTACATTTGCAATTTAAGCCCACAAGTCTTTACTCAAGAAAGCACATTAGCACACATGTAAGCCCATGTGTGTAGAAGTTCATTTTAAAAGGCTTACCTTCTCAAATTGTTTATTGTCCTATCTTGTAGGTAGTATTATCTTGATAATACGGCTTTAAATAGCACGACTGACAGAGCACAGGAGACCAGCTGCTACATCCTCTCTGACTTTATTACCAGCAAATTTCATCTCCCTTGAGAGGATGGTACGTAGTGCAGTCCTATCGTACATGTGATTGAAAGCTAGCCTTAAACATAATGACCCAAACAATACTTAAACAGACTATCCAGCCATGTTGCAAAGGACTATGTATATAATTTCTAGGCTCTATCAGATCCCATACCCTGAGTTCTAACTTTTTTTTTTTTGCCTCTTTTCTTCCTGTGTCCTTTAGGTATTTTGTAAGGCATATGAGGAGAATTTGAAATGCAAGTGAAAAATTGGAAACGTACCATTCCCAGTGTTCCTCAGAAATAAACAAGAGGCTTTCTTTTATTGCAATTGGAGATCAGTGTGAAATAGATTTATTAGCCCAATAACCATATAACGCTGCTACCTACAGAAATATGTGTTTGCATTTCATTCATCATTTTCAGACAGAGTCCCACCATCAGAAATCAATGTGCTTGTGCACGGTACCAGTCAGTCAGGTTCTATTTCTATATATCTTCATATGGTATCTTTAGTTCCCTGGTTGGTGATCTGCAGAAGTCCACACTCGCAAAGCTGTGATTTGTGGATAAGAATGCATGAGACACACTTTTGAATGTTTTGGTAAATTTTGACGTTCGTTGCAATGTTCATAAAGGGAAATAATGAATTGAAGTCCAGTTCTCATTTGTGAGACACACATGGCAATATTTGTACTCAGTTTGCCTCCAGATGTATGCATGACAGGAGTGAAAAGAAGAGGGAAAGTCATGGATCTTTCAAATATCCATTGTTACAGCCATGTAAAGATGGGTGTTCATAATTGGAAAATGTGGAAAATATGTACAGAATGATATCAGTGCCAGTCTTCAGGAAAAGAGGAGAGAGCTTTGTCAGTATGCATTTTTGTGAGTCATATCAACTAGATTGCACCAAATTGGTCTGATTGGCAAGGATAAACAGCAGCTACTTACATCATTTTGAAAGACATTGATGTCTATCAAATGAGGCATTACAGAGAAAATACTGGATAGCAATGATCCCATGTAAAAATAAAATGTCGTTATCAGAACAATAAACACAATGAAATAGATGGAGATGTACCACACGCTCACTTCTAAGCCCACCACAGCTATCAAAGCTAACACTGATGACTTACAAGCAGAACCTGTTATTTCCCTATTTTGCAGACCCTGTTATTCCCCTCCACCGCTACATTCTTAATTCATATTTCCAGGAGTTAAGAAGTTGCCACCTCATTCAGTCCTGCCACTTAATTTGCAAACAAAAGACAAGCACATTTTCGGATACATACAGGCTAACGAACACTTGGCTGGAGAGTGAAAGGTGGATTCTCCACAGCCAGCAGAAAGCACACAACAAGAATTGTGTGGCTGCTGCTCATGAGAAGAAAAACTTTGGAAAATAATATCATTATTTGAAAACCAGAAACTTACATAAATGAACTGCCCTGATTTAGAAGTGAAATTTTAATCATGTGTGCTGACAAATTTAGGCAGCTTTAGCAAAAAAAACCAAAAATGTTAACTCTCCAATTGACATGGCTACCATGTTGCCTTGTCAAAAAACAGTGAAATCAGAATTGTATTTATTGAATATGTGCATTACCTTTTGGAGACAAATGAGCAGACAGAGATGGTCCCTATATTTTTCCAGCTCTATTGTCTTCATAAATATTTGCAAGGCAGCAAAGCTATGAACAATGTTTACTTAGAAACTATTCAACCAAATTCTTGAATATAGATTCCTGTGCAAATACTTGCATCCCAAAATATTACTCATATCCTACTTGACAAGGACAGCTTTTTTAAGTTCAGTACAACAGCTGTGCGCCTATTATACACTGACACATTTTCATCCCCTCCCCCTTACACACTCTACTTTCAGTAACACAAGTAGCTTAGAAAGAGAATATTTTCTAGTCATGCAAAGGCAGAAACTCAGGAATGACTTAGAAAATCAGATAACAGGGGAAAGGGATTTATAGTGTTTAAAAATGGAGTTTGGTAAATTAATTGAAGAAATCATATGTCAGCTTAGGGCGATTTTCAAGTTATAAATCAAGGCTGTAATATGAGACCTTTGGTGTGTAATTTGTTGATATTCCCAAGGAGAATAGAAAAAAGTGGGTTACTTAAAAGAGAATATACAGGTTTGGACCTTTTTTTTTTTTTTTTTTTTTAAATCCTTGATGTATCGGTAGACTTTCGATGTATTTTCACCCTTCTGTGAAGCGCTGAATTGTCACACTGAATCTGACACAAGGCCAGTGCTCCCAGAGGTTTCAAATTCTTGAGTGACTCCCCTTGACCTGCTCATTTAGCATGCTCAGATATCTGGAATAGCAGATATCTCTGGAGTGGCTTAACGTATTCCTATTTGGGTTAAGATCTATTCACCAGGATGCATGGGAGGTTTCAAACATAACAGCAGCTCCTGCAGGATTAGGCCATTCATGCTGCCTCATGAGCTCTCCAATTCTTTTCCTGTGGTTACTAATATTCAGGGTTTTTTAATTTTCCCTGGGATAAAAAGTCAGGCTTACAGTACAGGGAATTTTCTGGTGGTACGTGAGTATATGTAGAGAAAATGGTCCAAAACCTGTTGGACTAAATATCTACCACATGGAGTTGAGGAAAACAGAAGACAATGACTTTTCAGCCTTATGTTTCTAAGCTGTATGTGAGATAAAGTATCTGAAAGCGCAGAGAATATTTAATAATAAATATACCTTTTCATAATTTAGATTTTTCTTTCCATTCAAAATCCCAGTATCTAGACCACAAAGGTTCAACTCTAAGATTCTGTACAGAGATAATGTACCTTAATCTTTTTTAGCACATGTAATAAAGCATGAGGAAGTTTTTAAAGATGGATTTTAACATTCTAGCTGTGTCTTGGCAACTTACAAAACTTAGGCAAATTTGCTTAATATTTTTCTTGATATTAGGTTACAAAAAAATAACAGATACTTCCCTTTTCTTCTCTGCCATTCTATTAGTAGTTCTTTGATAGAACTAAAATTGAAAGAATATGCAAAAAGGCTTATTTTAAATAAATCTCCATAATTAAGTTTCATTACTTCTATTTCCAAATAGCTACAGATGTTTTTCTAATTAGCATTGGGAATTTTACATTGGCACTGACTCTGCTGTCTTTTCCTAAAGGAAATTGTGCACGTCTGCCCATTAACTTGAGTGAGCAAAGAATGTCGACAGGATAACATGCACAACCAATCTGTTAGCCACATTTCTAGATTGTTCTTTTATTACGTGCATTCCCTCAGGAGTCTACACTGCCAGTACTGTAAAATTTTATGGAAAATGTGGTAAAGCATGCAGCCTCTGACTTGACACCAGTGTTGAATTTCAACACTGTATACTTCAAATGCCATTTGAAATATTATCTAATGATTAGGTCCAGAGGAGGGAAAAATGTCACAACACGAACAGTTAATTAAAATTATTACTCTGACAAAAATTATAATACACTCTCAGGAGAAACAACATGCCTTGCATTACTGGCATGCATTTAAGTATATTTGACAAGTCAAGCAGTATTTTAAGTTGTTTCCATTTCTTTCCCAGTATGGTGTTAGGAGACACTATTGTGGCATGTCTGCTGACTGGCCTCTGCAAAACCCATGGAAAGCCTCCATGGAAACCACTGTCTGAACACTGGATCTATGCCTGTTCCTTAGGCTGGTGGGTCTTGATACTTCTGATATCTGGGATATTACTTGGCAAGCATGGATATTGTTAAGATTAAAGCAACAAATATGACCTTTCAGATGTTTTGCCCTCAACTATTTCCATCATCTGATTAAAAAGGCAAAATTGTGTTCTGGCATTTTCTGCACACCCATTGGCAATTTTCACTGTCAAGGTGTGTGCATATCTGCAATTAAGGACATTTACACATGCAGTCTGGGTAGGAAATGCATCCCTAGCTCATCTGGTGTCTAATTACTTGCCCGCTGTTGCCCTAATTTATGGAACTCTGTCTTCTTGGAACCAATTTGCACAGCTCTTATCTGCTTTAGACATTCTGCTGAAAGTTTATCTTTCAAGCTCTGTTTTTAATAATTCAAGGTGATTAATCATGTTTACATATTTGCATAAAGAGTACTGTATCAAGGCAAATGACTGATCTGTAAAGAGGAAAAGGAAAGCACACCAACACTGCACTTTCAGCTGCTGTTAATTTGCCTCGTCCATTAACTTTAGTAGAGGAATGTCAATTTACACCAGCTGAGAACTTGCTTCTTTCTTCAGTAAGTTCAAAAATTTCTTCTGAGGTTGACTTCTGTTGGTAGTTGATACTGAACTGTGAAGAACTTTATATGGTAATAAGGACTATTCCCTTGTGTACTTTGGAAACGTGAATAGCAAGTAATGTAAGAATTAAAGTTAATAAGGATTTTAGAACAGGGTTGCTTCTCAGATTGAAAATGCAAGGCTCTATTACAGACAATTTGGGAGGGATTTACCCTATGCAAAGAGATACATATAATTTTTGTTTTCAGTGGAGCTACTCTGTCCTTAGATTCACGTTAAAATTGTAAACAGGAAGATTAAAAGTAGGCAGCTTTGATCTGAATGCATTTGATACTGCCTTATTAAATTTGCCACAATTTGAACTTTAGGAGTAACTCTAGTTGTCCAGAAACACAGTTGTTTGGTTGACATTGTGCTACAAGTGAAATTCCACTACACAGAAATGAACAGCCCCGACTGGAGGTTAAGCCCTGAGCACATGAGAAATTCATCTCCAAAGTATCATACCCTCTTAATAAACTGTGTATAATGCCTTGCCGTATCCAGGTGACCTGCAAAGGCTCTGCATGTAATAAAAAAAGAAAAAGCAGTAAACTCTTTTCTCCACTGCTGTGACTTTATCCTCTTCAGATATACAGGATTTTCCACCATTTCCACTACCATGTATTTATTCACCATTCTTTGAAGTCTCTACTCTCCTTTATGTACATTTAATCTTTCCCCCTTTTTGCAAATTTCCATGTCTCAGTTTTTCACTCAGTTACCTGCCACAATCTTGCCTTCTACCCACCTGCACCTTTCTCCGTTTCTCTTTCAAACATCTCTTTTCCATGGCTTACTCATACCTTTCCCTTCTGTTTACTATTTCCCATTTTCTGTTCTTCATCTCTTCTCATACTGAAGTTTTGATCAGCTTTTGTCACCTTTCCCATAAGGCTTTTCTACCTCTACTGTATCGTTCTGAGATGAGCTGACCCTATCAAAATGCGCACAACACTCAAAAGGTGAGGGGACATAATTTATTTACATAATGGCATTAGCTCCCATTTTTATTCCTTGTCAGCTCCGTTTCTTGAAGAATGTGTGATAAGGAACTCAGTCTAAAGCTTTTTTTTGAAATTCAGATGTATCAGCTGGACTGCTGTTTATCCATATGCTTACTGACTGCTATGAACAGCTGTGAGCCCCTCTACAAGAACCACGTATATTCTTTCTTTTAATGCATCAATTATTTCTATATTTTACCGGATTGTTACTGATTTGCCTCCACTTCAGAAATCAGAGTTATTCCCAGACCCTTCCTGTTATCCTTTATAAAGTGTTGTCACTTTTCCCAGCTTCTATATGTCTAAAACATGGTCTGACAAGGGAGATAAATAATCAGTTAATAGTTATTTTTCATATTTGACTGCCTTTAGAACTCTGTCTGGTCTCGTCAACGTTTCCTCAAAGCGTCCCTTCACGGCAGCCCCTGGATCTCTCAGTTCCTCCTTGTTTCAACACGACCTTTCTGGTTGATGTATATCCACAATTCCATCTTTTTGTGTGTTATCTGACAGCCTCTAGTATGAAATCTGAATTCTGCTAGCCCAGCTGCTGCCTAAGTCTCCTGAGTCCCCGGTATCCACAGGCCAGAGATGCATCAGAATATATGAAAGATTCTTATCGCTCCAATATTAATTTATTCTCTTTGATTATAAAAGAAGATATTCTCTCATTCCTTTACTATAAGAACACTCCAGAAGTCAACTATTTATCCAGCTTTCAATGTACAGTTCAAAAGAAATTCTGTAAAATAACGTTGGTTTGAGCTTTATGTTTGAAATATTGTTAAGACTTTTTTTAATCAGACAACCTTTCAGTAGACAAAATAGGTGATGGACAAAATTGCAATGCCATATTTCAGCAGTATTTTTCCCTTAAAGTCTGAGTCAAGCATGAGAGGGGAAAAAAAAAGAAAACCACCGGTAAATACAACCTAATATGAACAAAATGCAATGGTTTACTAAGGACCTACATTAGTTTTTTATTTAGTAGACAAATATTTTTGTGTTATGCAAGCATTTAGATTTTTTGAAAAGTACCCCCAAAATCTGATTTCCTTTTAATCTTTCTCAAACTTCCACTCAATAAAAGTGTCTTGGGTGTTTACTATGCATCTCTAAGGTGAAATAAAAAATCCAGAGCTCCTTTTAGGGTTCAGTTCTTTTTCCGCACTGGAGCTGACAGACACAGATCTTTAAAGCAGAACATGGAACCAGATTTCTTTAATTTCTTTTAGCGCTGTAGGTGCTCATGATACAATCACTCTAGTAGCAGAAGTAAACCAATAACCTCTACTGAAATCCTGACAGATAGACAATAAAAAAAAAACCCAATTCTCTATCCTCTGGAGGGTTTTTGGAGGGAGAAGTGCTAATTACAGAGTTACCACTGAAAGTGTTAAGAAAACACTGATTTCCCCCAAATAATGCTAACGTTCAAATTACCACTTTTTTTTCTTTTATATTTTGAACTGTTAGAGCTTGTATCTTTAGAAGCTTCTCTGTAAGTCAAGAGAACTCAAAACCAAGAAAAGCCAAGTCTCTAAAGATTCACAGGTGGATACTGAACAATGGGTAAAAGGAGAAGAATATCAGCACAAGGTTCCCCTTCAGGGTCAGCTGCTTGTGACTCTGGAATTGATCTGTGTGCACTTCAGGACAGAGAAAGAGAGAGAAAAAGACAAAAAAAACTACAAGTTTCCATGAAATATGAAGAGAGGGAAGAAAGAAGAATAAGCTCCAGTAGATGCCAAGATGACTGCTTAGTCGCAGTGCAAGAAGCCGTGCTCTGTGCCACGTGATGCGTGTGGAACGTCACAACTACCGTTTGGAACTGAAAGTAATCAGTGAAACCCAATCAGTGGCTGAAGATCTGGAGTTAGCAAAACTGACATGGTCAAGGATATCAATCTAGAAACCTTAAGAACTGGACTTGTTTTTTAAAAGTGAGGTAACTTTAAATGGCAATTAAGTGTCAATAACTGATGCTTTAGTCATAACTCCATTACTGCTCTTTTCCTATATTTCACTTTGATATAGTTGCCATTAATGTCTGTTGTCGTTAAGTGAGGAGTCTTTAATGAAAGATCTTCCTGGAAATAGCTTCAAGTCTGCTTTCCTAATCATGTAAGAACATTTAGAATTTACTGCAAATCCATAGCAATTTATTTCACAGTCAGGTGAGAATGGGTACATAGTTCAATTATCATCATATTACTTCATATTTCACTTTCTATTTAACTACGGCACCGTTGCCTTTCAAATTTGCATATTTTATACAAGGTATGCATATTGTATTTTATACAGTATGTGTTCATGTTTGCTTCCAGTGAGAAAAGCAAAGAGGCTTTGATGTAGGAACAAAATTAGTGTGGTCTGTGCTTTCAGTCCCAGCTCAGTTTGTAGAGACAATATCTGTGTTGAAACTGAATCATACATTAGCAGGTACTTGAAGGTAGAGGCTTCTTTCCAGTGTGGACATCTCAAGTATCGACTAGCTTACATGTTGTTCAACTATTTTAAAGAGCTTATAAAAAAGTTTTATAAAGTGGGAACAGGTGAAAGATAAACTGAGTCCATCATTCGCAGTGCCTAATTCATAAGCATGCAGGTTTAAGAGTTAGTTTAAATGTACTTCTTCACAAGCCTTTGATTTTGGAGGGCAGTTTGCTAATACAGGTGTCTGCCAGGTCTGTCTGTCTGTCTGAGAATGGAAATAATTTTCCGATCAGTTGACATAGCTTAGTAGCACCATGCCACTCAAAACTCCAAGCTGAAGACTCACTGTGCTTTCTGTGACCTTGAAACACAGGCAAATTCTTTCAAATGCATTTAGACAAAGGAGGACAAATTGCAGGGATCATTACTACTGGCAAGTCGGACCTTGATGGCATTAGGAAGCAGTGGCGGGGAAAGAAATCTAAAAAAATATCCAATGGCATTAGGCTTAACGAGAGGCTGTGCCCATTGCTTCAACCGACTCCTTACGCGACAGTCTGAGCTACCACCTTATCTTTTATAAACATACGCTTCCCTGCCACTATTATTGAATACAATAAAAGACCAGGAGCTGGGGAGATTTTTCTGAATACTATTTAATTGAATCCGTAATGTTTTCTTCGCAAGTTCTATGCCTTTGAAAATGAAAAATCTGCAGGGGAATGTTCCCTGCTTTAGAAACAGAGGAGGGAATTGCTCTTGCAATGGCCGAACTGAGCCACTCATTTATGAGAATTATTTCATTTTCAAGTAAATTACATGCAAAATCTAAAGATGTTACTCTGAACATACAGGTTTCAGTGAAAGTCTGTAAATTATCTCACCAGCAAAGATGTGCACACAAGCCAAAGTCTGAAGCCCTTTATTAGGCAAAGGTTTCAGTGACCCCAAGGATTTCAGAAACAGGTTGTTAGCAGTTCAATGTAAACAATGCCTTTCTGGAAAGACAGTGCAGGTTGGTTTAGGAACACATTAATGAGGGTGCAAACAGCTGGACCGCTCAGGGATGACTAGTTGGACCGCGCAGGGATGACTATTTGCATTTCACTCTCGTTACAGTATTCATTCTGCAGCATCAGTGCACGGAAAGGACACAAAATAAGACAAACAGTGAGAAATGCAGCAGCAGCATTTCCTGTGTTGAAACCAAAGCTAATGCTGGGCTTTATGCCCATCATCCTATATAAACAAACTAGTAATCCCACAAGTTATTTATCTTTGAATTTGGCTACGCTATGAGCCGCGAGGAGTGGAACACAGGACCCCCAAAGGCGCCTTCCAACCAAATTATTCTATGATTTTAAGCACGAATTGAACTGTATAATGCGAGTTTTGGATTTAGGATGCCTGAGAAGATGCATATTCAGCTGATCTAAGCTAGCACAGTCCAGCGATTAAATGACTCCATCAGCAATAACAAACAGCGAAGTAAAACCTTGCGTCCAACATTTAGCAATGGAAGAAATACTAAATATTAGAATCTATAGCAAATAGCTAAGGCATTGTAAACGTAAACATTAGTGTTCTATTATTTCTGCCTCCTTTGAGGAACACTACTTACTGAAATGTTTCTCATTATAAAAGCCTACATACACTATCTTATCCTTATTTATTATTTTTCAATAAAGAGCGCTCAGCTTTCAGCTTTGCTCTTTCTGGAAACCTGCAGATGCCAGTTGCTTGATTTTTGTCACTGTTAGTTATCATGGATAGGGCCTTACTGCTCATCCAACCTCTAACTTCACTAGTTAATGGCATAGAACTATGTGCCACTTCTGCGAGCAAGGCCTCAGAATATATTCCTTTTTATAGAATTATTAGGTCCGAACTCCAGTTTAATGACACCAATGACAGAACAAGAAGATTTAACCCCTTTGTCTTTGCAGAAGAAATCTACCATTGAAAGCCAATATTTAAAATTAATATTGAGATTCTCACTGCATCAAGCGTAAGTTTGAAAAACTAGAAAAAGTCCTTCAACCACTTGTCATCTTATTTGCATCTCTGACCACATTCATCTACTTATATATTCAAAGAATATTTTTATATATTCTATTTATATATTTTTGACATATATTTATTGAGTTCTGGATAGCTGATCACATCAATACACACCAAGAATGAATTTGTTGCCAGTGCTACAATTGTATTTATTAGATTTGAAGCAAACCCCAGTTTTCTGTATTTTAAGTCAAACTTCTTTGGGAAACACATCATTGCTACTGTTTGCATTATTTCATCACAGAAAGTTTGATAACAATATCCTGTTACCAAAGTAGGATGGTAAATCACTGTTTACTCCTTAGGGGAATACCTACTAAGAGAGAAATCAAAATCTTACTTCAGTCTGGTCTTTCTGCCTCCTTTGTTTTCCCAAATATGCCAAACACAAACTGAAGTCACCAAACCCTGGGTTTTGATCCGAAAGAATGTACAGACACATTTGGTTTATGTTTCTCATACACAAATTCCTTCTTCTCCTTTGGAATAGTTATATTTACAGGCCAAGGAATCTAACTGAAAGCCCTGCTCTCCCAATTAGTCGGGTGCACGAAGCGTTCTCTTCATTTGTCACTGTTTCGAGCTGTTGCAAATGGCGAGGAATTTGTAATACTGGATCAAAATTTCTGATCGTTTCCTTTGCAAATTCTTGTCATTTGAGCAGACCGAAGCAGGTACAGAATTAGATACTAACACCCAGCAGAACAAAGTGACAAAAGCTTTAACCCTCACTGTTTTGTAACCTATTGTCATTATTTTACTAGGAAATATTTTCCTATTCTAAATGCTTTAACCAGCTAAATGCTACCAACCATTAGCAAGCAGTTCAAAATGGCCACAGTTAAGGGACAATTTTTTTTTTTACTTGGCACTGCCATTTATATTCACTGACTAGACTAACAACAAACAACAAAACAACCTGCTCTGTTATAAGGAGGGCTCAGACTAATGCTGTGTTAATGTTAGCAGCAAAACTCAAAACCACAGGGCATTCTCCATGTTTCGGATTTCATTTTGAACTCAGTGAAAGATCTGCTAGAAGTCTAAAACCTTTAAAGTAAGCCCAAGATCAATATTGTGCTAACAGAAAAATATTAAATGGATTCACTCCAAAATCACCTAAATCCTCTGGTATTGGTTAGAAGCAGACAGAAGACCATTTTCAGAATCCTGAGAAATCACGCATGAAGCCCTTTTCTGGGTCAGATTTAACCAGATTTAAAATAGTTTAATGAATACAGATAAACTCTGGGATTTTTCAAACATGTATTCAAACTTTCAAGGATCTTACTATACATAATTTTAATGGTAATAACCATTTAAAAAAAAAAAAAGTATTCAACAGCCCTTCAGTTGACAGACACACAGAAAATTATATTTGGGCGGCTATGCCTAAAGCTCTCCCACTTTTTCGGGGAAATCAGCATGATTGGATGCCCACCTGAAGTGCCTGTGGACTAATGCATGCAAGGTGGGGGATAAGCAGGAGGAATTTGAGGTGCATGTGTCGTTGCAGGGCTACAGCCTTGCTGGGATCACAGAGATGTGGTGTGATAGCTCATACAACTGGAATGCTACATTCGACAGAAGCATACCTGTCCTGTATGTCAGACACCAACAGGAATGCATGGAGCTCTGCCTTGGGATGGATAATAAGCCAGCTGAGAGCTTATGAGTCATATGAATATTTATAATATGCTGAAGGAAACTGAAAGGTCTATTTTCTCTCCATAAATAGCACGTGGCATTCTATAGGGCCAAAACTGGCCTTGTAGAATTTGGTAAGGGAATATTAGGAAAGATTTATTCCCAGGAAAACTGAGAGGAAAAATGAGCTAGAACTGTTAAAAGTGACACAGGATAGTATGAATTAAAAGAGGACTGGACACGTGTAATTGGCAAAATATTGATTATGACTGAGCATACAGTAATGCCAGTTTGTACCTTGCCTACAGCCACTCAAGAAGTGGAAAAATGAGGTTTCATCCTCAACTCTCCTGGCAGACAAAGCCTGTTTTACCAGCATCTTCCTAAATGTCTAATTTCACGTCTATGAGGAAAAACTTAGTAAATCATGACACAATATTCAGCACTTCAGACAGTAAGAGACAATTCCGCTGTTATGTTCACCATTTTTTTTGAAAGGCAAAGAATAATACATTAAACAAAACCAGCTAAAAGTCACAAAAATATTTTAAAACCCAGTGATGTGAACTATTGGGCCAGTAAATTTCAGCAAACAGAGCAATAAGTAAGTGTTCTCCAATACTGATACCTTTTCATCTCAGGATGGTGTTTTTCTGACATAAAAATAATCCAAAAGATATTTTTGCAAAGTTTTAAGGATAGTAAGCTGATTTAGTACCCCAGTGTAGTGAGCTA